>NC_092874.1:181783952-181886452 GCF_028372415.1 Notamacropus eugenii | reverse complement strand
GAAAATGTTATACTGATCTATTCATTAATATAATCTAGCATGATATAATATATGATTATAATTATAATATAATAATTCATTTATAACATAAATAAATCATATAAGTTTCTGATCTGCACACATGGTCCGATTATGTAGACTCTGGTGAAGAGAGCCAAAATTGGGATAAGGCTGCGCTTGCTGGAAATAAAAAGGCAGCATGGTGACTTGGAAACGGAGAGAGAGCAGGCCAATAGAGCTAGTATTACTGGGGTTCAAATTGTGCCTTTGGAACTTATAGCTATTTGATTCTGGGGAAAAATGCTTTTTTTCTCTCAGGGCTCTAGTTTGCTAAGTCCATATGCTACAATGAAGGTGCTGACTTGCATTGGCAAAGGATGTTCCTCATTGCCAGCTCCCTATGCCACATTAAACCATAGGTCTAGCCCCTATCTTTAGAAATAAGATAAAAAGTACAAACCCTTTGAAAGAAAAGACAACACATGGCTACAGACTATTAATCACACATGATACTAAAAATCTTATATTTGCACAGAGTTTTAAATTTTAAAAACATTTTTTCTCATAATAACCCTGTGAAGCAGATAGTATAAGACTTATTATTCCCATTTTGCAAAAGTACAACTGAAGCATAGAGATTAGGTAATTTGTTTATAGTCACTCGTGACCATAGGATTTGGGTATGAACCTGCATCTTCTATATCCAAATCTAAAGCTTTTCACTATAATATTTTACTTGTGTAATATAAAAGCTTATGAAAATATTGAGTCAGACATGCTAAAGTAAGTAAGCTTCTCCCCAGAAAGAAACTAAGCACCTCTGGAAGTTTACCAGATAAGTAATTTTCTAAATGGATCCAATTGCCTTAAAAAGTTGGTACACTTTCTAAATGTCTCCCACATTTCCATAAAAGAATCACCTGATAGGTCATAACCTCACATTTATTTCATAGTTATGTGATTAAATAATATATGCATTCATTATGCTTCTCCACGAAATACAGGAGATGGAGTGAGAACAGCAAGAGGACTGACAACTATTAGAGAAAATTATTTTTTAAAGAAAAAAATTAGTGCCCCACCCTCAAATTTCAGGCTGTAGGAGAGTGTGCTTAGCAGCATGATGGAGGAGAAACACCACTATAATGAGGTCATGCCAGTTATTAAACTCCTCTGAAACGGGTCTGTGACAGGCTTATATTGTATTGAATTCTGGGCTAGCAGGGGTCATATGATTTTACAGTGTACTTATTCTCACAAAGCTGGGACTTCTCAATGTCGAGAAGTCTTTAAATGCTTAATAATCAATAATAAAAATTCTAAGTACATCCGTGAGGTCAAATCTGCTGCAAATCCAGAGAACTAGCTCTACCACCATCATTAACCTCCCATGGAGAAGGGAGACACAGTTTAAGTCAATAACTAAAACCTTGAGTTTTATTAAGTCTTTTAGCCATTATTTCTGGAGTCATGACTGTAAGTCATGTAACTTTTTCTTACCCGATACCAAAGACGAGTAAGGCACACATAAAAGAAATACTCCTGGACCAGAATGAAAAACGTTCATTCATTGCTCTTTACTTAAAGGAAGAAAACAATTAAGTGAGATCTTGAAGTCATCTCATTCTGCCTGTTTAGCCTCGTCATTCCTCAATGTGTGGTTAGCAAGTGTTGCAATCAGGGCAAAGCCTGCTATCATTCGGCCTTAATTAAAAAAGACACAGGCAGCGGAGCTGTGAATTAGAAACGTAGCCATGTACTAGCCCTGATTAATTCGAGGCTCATGTTGGATTAATAACTCCAAACAAAGAACAAAAGGAAATTGTTATGCGAATTGCAGCCCTCCCAGGCCAGACAAAGGTCAAATCACAGGATTTCAATTTCATCCGGAGTCGCTTAATCAACTCCCTTGGAAGGAAGACCATATGTAGTTCTGAAAGCTGCCCATTGTAGTCATCTTGTCACCGGACCTGAGAGACAGCACAGTCATCATCCCAAACTGTTCTCAATGTTTCTCTTTCTTTCCTCTTTAATATGACAAAAACTTCATTATTATCTGTGATTAAAGAACAAGAGCTCTGTCCTGCACAAAACATCCCCGACTACCACTGGCCTGTGGAAACTATTCTCCCTAGGGTGGATCACTCTGCGTTAACCACTCTTGTTGCTGAAGTGGAAATGATGGGAACCTTGGGGGTAAGTGAACACTATTTTAGAATTTGTGAGAGAAAAGAAAAGGAAAGGAAAGCTGGGTATAGTTTGACATGGAAACTATATTTGGGAATAACAGATTTCAAAGTTTCAAAGAAAGAATGGATAGGATCCCGTAGTCTGATATTTTATTAGGAAGTTAGCCCAACAGGGATAGGAAGATGTCAAGAATAAAACTCTTAAAGCTCAAAGGAGTAAGGGAGGAAAAGGAGGAGTTGTATAAAAAGATAGTGAGCTCATCTGATGTGGATGCACAGGGAACTCCTAGGGGTACTTAGATTTTTTTTTTTTTAATATGTGAACACAAGATAGAAATAAGAACAGGCAATTCAACAGAAATGCAATAACACAGCATTATCCTGTAAGAATATTGTTGGGATATGAAATTAGTTGAGGCCGATGAGTAATGTTGGGAGGAAAAAAAGTGTGTGTGTGTGTGTGTGTGTAGCTATATTGGAGACAAAGGGAAGATTAAAGCAGTGATGAAATACAGGAGTATATTGAGGATAGGCCAGATAGGTTGGTATATCCAGCCCATACTTCATGCACTCCAATATACCAGACTCCTGCTCTCTGTGTGTGGGGTGTTAATGGACAATTAGGAGAAGGCAAAACTACTCAGTTCTGATTTTGCTTTTGTTTTCTGTATCAAATAAATAATCTTTGAACTACAAAAGTCAGAACAAAAATAACTAGAGGCAGAACAAAAATAACTAGAGGAGAATTGATATCCAAGAATAGAGGATGTTTAATTTAGAGAAGAAAAAGTTGAGAGTGGATTTTTATAGCCATCTTCCAGTATTTGAAGGGCTATCACTTGGAAGAATTAAAATTGTTTTCCTGATCCCCAGAGAGCACAACTAAAAAAGAGTCACAAAGAAGCTGATTTAGATTCAGTGTAAAAAAATTACTAACAAGTAGAGATTAAAAATGAAGGAAAAAAGGAAGGAAAGAAGGAAAGAAGGAAGGAAGGAGGGAAGAAGGGAGGGAAGAAAGGAAAGAAGGAGGAAGGGGAAAGGTAAGAAAGGAAGGAAGGAAAGGAAGAAGGAAGAAACAAAGAAAGAAAAAAAGAAAGAACTGGTTGCTTTAACAGTAGTGATTTCCACCTCACTGGAAGTCTTCAATAAAATGCTAGATGACTGTGTTGTAGAGGGCACTCTTGTTCAGGTATTAGTTGATACAGATGGTACATGAGGTTCTTTCCAATTGAGATTCTCAAATTCTAAAAAAGCAGATGGGGTGGGTGGATATTAATATATTTTTGTTCTCTGATGAACTTGGATTTCCTGGATGGGAGAAACTGTATTCCTTAGATCATGAACTTACAATAGGTAAAACTTTTTGTATTAAAAAGTAAGAAGAACAATAGCTTGCCCCAGTGTCTTGATGAATTAAACAGTCTTTCTAAACCAAGGATAATAGGTTCAAGTCTTATCTGGAGTGATTGTTTTTAGTACCTAGTACAATGTTCTATATACACTAGGTGCTCAATAATATCGTTGTCAAAACACAAAGTATTCATCTGGATAATTCAGAAATTGTCATACCTGTTTTCTTCAACAGAAACAATTATGGCCATCAGTTACAAAACCACCTCTGTAAGGTGTATTTCCAATACTATATTCATGGCTCTTTTCATCAAGTAT
Organism: Notamacropus eugenii; assembly: GCF_028372415.1. Taxonomy (NCBI): domain Eukaryota; kingdom Metazoa; phylum Chordata; class Mammalia; order Diprotodontia; family Macropodidae; genus Notamacropus; species Notamacropus eugenii. Next base: position 181,882,595 of record NC_092874.1, on the reverse strand, counting down.
TAGAACTAGTGACAGATCCCATCTCCTAATATTCAGTATGCCATCATAGAGACAGGGTTAGCTTGGAGTCAGGAAGGCCTAGGATCAAGACCTACTTCTAATACACATATTTCTGGGTGACCCTAGATAACTCAATCTTTCTGTGCTCTAGGAAGCTTTCCAAGAAGTATCTGACCTGGATTAGTAGAGGGAGTTTCCAGTCTTGGAGTTCTCCATTTTAAGAAAATCACAGATCCAGTGCCTCTCTCTATTACAGTCCTCCTAGGAGGTAAGAATGAAATGGACAGAACACTGAATTTGAAACCCAAAGATAGGGAGTTCAAGGTTAGTCCAAATATGTACTATCTTATGATCTAGGGCAATTTACTTAACCAATACAGGCCTTGTTTTTCTCGTCTAAAATTGAAGATTTTTGTCTTACCTGATATCTTAGGTCCCTCTCAGCTTTAAATAGTATGGCAGTCTAAGAAATGATTCTTCCTACAGGGAAACATATCTTACTTGCCTAGTTATTAGAGAGCATGGTGTTGACACTGCTAAGGAAATTAAGACTTTCATGTGACTAAAAAAAAGAGAGAGAGAGAGTCCACATTTACATAGTTCTTCAAGGTATGCAAAATGCATTCCACATAAGAAGTAGCATGATCCCCATTTAATAAAAGACTAAGTTTGGAGAAAGTTAAATTAGTTGTGTAAGATCATATAGCTATTGAGTAAAAGTCAGGCAGAAGAGACACATGGGGGTAGCACAGGTAAAAGAAAACTCATGTTCTTGTCCCCCTAAGCTCTTCTTAAACTGCTTCTTTTTTTCTGTGCTCTGCTTTATAGCTCATTAGGCATGAATGGATGTTGGTGAACTCTGCTTTCTGAGACGAGAAAAGGTACAAGAGAATTACCTATTGAAAGTTAAAACTAATGCCTGCATTTCAAAGATGTAAAATTCAATGGTGGGGGTGGGGAGGAGGCATAAAGTACAATTTTGTAATTATATTTTAGAATTTTTGCTTCATCATTAGACTGAGTGACATAAGTACTAATATTCTTTGAATAAAGTGTCATACTAAAAAGTCAAATGATGAACACATTCAGGAAGCATATTCACATATTTTATTACACATGGCAGAACAGCTGCATCAACATAGCCTGCTGAAGCTTATTCTTTAGAGTTCTTCTTAAACCCAGTTCATTTCCTTTGCTGGGAGGGTTATTACTTGATTAGTAGAGTTAAAGACAAACCTCAGAAGGTTAAATTTTCCATTCAAAAGAATTTTAATGTTCTGATTTTTGTCTAAGACATAAATTGTCCAAATCCAACAAACAAGATGTGAAATTATACTTTAACTTTCATAATAAACTTCAAGGTATTTGAATGGAGGAGAATTTTCATGAATACTCTCCTTTTTTACTCAGTTTTCTCATTAGCTCCTAAGGGTAGCCAAGATGAATCCTTTGAGAGGCAAGAGAAAAGAATTGTGGCTAGTGCATGCCAACTTGATAGGAGAAAGGCACATCTATCTTCCTGTGTTCTCCAGCTTCATGAAGGACTCGTCTGCCACTTTCATACCCAATCTAATCCCTGTTCTTCACCTTGTCTGCTTCACCGATGTTCTGCTAGTTTCTTAAACCTAGTCCTGGCATAATCACCATCTACATGAATTTGGGTAATGAATTCTTGTTGTTCGACTCAGCACTGAATATCGGCTTCTGACTAAGTTACAAGTAGTACAGTTACACAGGTTTAGTAGGATCACATATGTAGAAATGACTGGGTCCTCAAAAGCAATCTACCATAAGCCCCTTGTTTTACATATGTGGAAAACGATGACAAGATAAGTAACTTGATAAGATCACATTGGTAGTAAGTGACAGAAATGGGAATTGAATCTATATCCCCTAACTCCCTATACTGTTCCTGAGTCACATGGAAATTAATAGAACACTAGATTTAGGATGAAAAAAGTGAACTAACAAATCAAAATAAAAGAGGAGTTCAAATCTAAGCTGTTATCTATATGAACTTATGCAAGTCACGTAACTTCTCCAGTCTACAATTTTTTTTCCATTTGTGAATGAGAAATTTAGAACAGATTGTCTCTGAAGTCCCTTCCAGCTTTAAATTCTGGGAGTCTACTCTAGAATTAGACAAGGTCTGTCTTATTTCCTGCTGCTGATAACCACAAACAGTTGACTTCCTCATATCTAATAATGAGATACAATAATTTCAAAATATATTGCTTATTAAGAATAATCTATAAACAGTACCACCATCCATACCTAGTAACATATGTGATTAAATCAACTGTTAAAACTAATTGTTACATATGCAACATAACACCTGTGTATGTAATATATATACTATATATATAGATACATAACATATAGTATGTATAATATATGTATCCATGTATATACATATACTTTTATAATAAACTTAATGATATTTGAATAGAGAAAAAATTCATGGATATTCCTTTTTGAAAGATATAGTATAATATATAACATATAATAATGCAGAAAGCTTGAGTCTACATACATACATACTAGCCTTAGCACACTGTAAGTTCTTAAGTCGTCGGTAAATGTTCACCATGATTTTCCCAGGAATAAATGAGCTACTTCTTGGTATAAAATTAGGTTCTTCAAGTTAGTAGAGTACTATGAAATGAATTGCTATTTCAGTACATTAAATGATAATCTAATTGTTTGAAAAAAAGATAATCAGGCTTCTCAGATATTTAACTTCAAGTTTTAACTCTAGAAGATTTTGGATTGTTAAAAGAGCTTATTTTGCTGTCTTCTAAAGTGGATCATTCATTCATTCAATTAAAATGTCAAGTGCAATTTTGCATTAATGAAGTTGTATAACATTACAATGAAGACTTATACTCTGTTTTTCAAATATATATTCATTGCAATCATCCAAACTGCTATACCATCACAAAAAGTGAGTATAAATAACTCACAGTATATGATCTTAGATATTTTCAATCATGATCTATTTGGCTCAAATCAGAATTTGATTTCTATCACTGGCTAGACTAAATAAAAAAGGACAAGGCTTCCTAAAGGCCAGGCTAAAATAAAATTTTCAATGACTATAATATGAGTTTTATTTTACTTGACCTCCCTAAAACAAATAAACAAACAAGATCTCATGCAAGGGACTCACACTGAAGTTCATTAAAAAGCAAGAGATTGTTCCCCATCTTCTCTGGCAAGTGCCACCTCCCCAGAAATCTATATAGTCCTTAAGATTAATTGTACTACCATGAATCTCCCCTTTAGCCCCCAACCTCCCAACTCCACCTAAAACTAAAACGGTCAGACTCTCAGTTCACTCTCCTGGACTCAGACTTACACAGTCTGTATAATTCAAAATACTAGTAAAAGTCAAGGTTTCAGATACTATGTATCTCTATTTCTTGCTTTTCTTTGACTCTGGCAAAGGCTAGGTCTAAGAATTCTCTTCTTGAGACTAGGATATTAAGCCCAGGAACTCCTTTTGTGTATTTTAGGAACACTTTACTTACTTAACTATTGCTTCTTCCCTCTACTTCTCACTTCTCCTCCAGAGCCATCTGAATCCAGGGGTCAGATATTCATTAGGATGACTGAAGATGACCCAGGATGAGGCTATTAAGGTTAAGTGACTTGCCCATGGTCACACAGCTAGTGAGTGTCAAGTGTCTGGGGTGAGATTTGAACTCAGGTTCTCCTGAATACTGCACTGGTGCTCTATCCACTGCATCACCTAGCTGCCCCTGTAAATTTAATAAGTCCCTTTAAAAAGGAAGCTGCTGCCTTTTCAACCATTATTATTACAATTACCCCAAAACAAAAGCAAACACACACAAACAGATGGTTAAAGGAAATACAAGGGAAAAAAATGTTAACTCTCTTCAAATTTAAATTTTGGTTTTATATTTTACTTTTAATCAAATATTATATAAGTCCTGCTTTCTAAGATTAGTAAACTATTCCATTAGTCTATTTATTAGATACTAATTTTTGTTCCAGAAGAATGTGACTCCAAAATTTTACAAGTTAAATTCAGATTTTACCTGCAAATTTATTGAAATGGTTTCCAATATCATATGCCAGGTAGTTGTAGCCAGAGTATTCATAATCTATGAATTGCACATCACCTATGTGAAGTGAGGCTGGTGAACTGTACAGCACTCTCTCACTCAAAACAAAGTCAAGTGCAAGCCATGTCATCATTTCTCTGATGGCATAGTCTTCGGCAATGAAGGATGAATACGCATATCCTTGGGATATCATGGCTCCCTTGGAAAAGCCACATGTATATATAGACCTATGTCTAGGGAACAAAATACAAGTCTTTGTGAAATCTATCTCTCTCTCTCATCTTTTCCATCTCACTAGTTCCCAGCCTCTAACCGTCATCTTTGTATGTTCACTTTTAAAGTCCACTATTAAAGAGACTCTTGGTACACATGAATGACCTACCTATAAACCAATCATCAGTCACTATCAATATGGTATAAATGGCATGACAAATACCAAAGGTTAGGTAAGAACTTCATACTTTATTAGAAGACATCAAGAATATCAGAACAAAGTCATTTTTGGCAAGGGTAGTGAACAATCTACAGTTTATATAAAGAGATATCACTACTGAGCTTCCTTAATAGGGTAACAAAGACTGAGGACAATGCCTAACACACCCATTGTATAAACTTTAAAAATGGCTATCAGAAATCATATATATGTACATATATATATGTATTTATATTTCCTGAACTCTACTTTACTTTAGAAATCCAAATTTGCCTTTTCATATTGTAATACAGACACATCTAAATTTCCCTATTTCCTTTCCATAAAAAGTTTCAGAAGAAAATTTTAAAAACCCTAAGCAATAGAACAGCCATAAGTTTCATATATATGTTTGAGGAAATAAAAGAATATTCAGGAAACAATTCTTAATAATTATAATCACAAATGCTACCAAATAATATGAATAAAAGGGCCACGAAGTATGAGCTGTTGTGGAGAACAATTAGCATAGTTATCCCATAGAATAAACCCACTTTCCAGTTCTGAATCTAAAAGATATTATTTGAATTAAGTTAGTATATGACTTCATGTCTTCAAAAAATTACAAAGGTTGGGCTAATGTCAATGTACCTTTTCTGTTGCTGTTTTTAGAATACATAACTATTTTCTATATTTTAAGTGTTGTTTAGTAATTTTAAGTTGTGTTGACTTTTCCTGATCCCTTTCCACCTGAAATTTTGATTTTTTTAAAATCCTGAGAGTATTTTGCATCATAAATTTCAAAGGGAAGTACTGGAAAGGAACTCCATGGTTATATAGTAGCAATAATTAATGTTACTATTAATAAAGTAATAGCTAGCACATTATAGTATAGACTATATGCTAGGCACTATGCTAAACACTTCACAAATGTTATCTCATTTTATCCGTGCAACAACCTTGGAAGGTTGGTATTATTATGCTTCTCATTGTATAGTTGAGGAAACTGAGGCAGACAGAGTTGAAATGACTTATTGAGGGTCATACAGTCATTAACTGACAAATTAATGTAACCCATTCCAAACACAACTAGGAGACACTTCTCATTGGGAATTCCCCATACCCATACTATACTAATTAAGGAATAAATAATGCTAATAATAATGTAAAGTAACCATGAAACCTACAGTCGGTATTCTTGACTGTATAAAAATTTTTCATAAGAAATGAACAATATTGATTTTTAATTGTTTGGTTTAGCTCTTTCAGAGTTACAAAGTGCATTTACACACATTACTCTTTTGAGGAGAAAGAATATAGGAGAAAGGTATGATACAGGAAGCTGTCAAGAAATGACTGGGTCAAAAAGAATTAGATGAGATTCAAGATCCTTCTGAAGCTGACAGAGCCTGTTCCTTATCCTGTTAATAAGCAACCTATAGGGAGTGACTAATAGTATTCTGATAATTAATTCACCTTGGGGTAATCTGAAGATATTATACAGGAGGACGAACACTAAATTTTGAGACCTAATTCAGCCATCACTAAGTTAAAGGAATAATATAATAGGAAGTGTATTAAATTCTGAGTCTGAGGACCTGGACTCATTTCCTGAATACTTGGGATGCAACACTGGACAGGTCACTTCTCACAGGGAGGCAATATCTTTATTTATAAAATGAGGGACCTGGACTGGATGTTTTTTAAAGTTCCTTCTTATACAATTTTCTTTGGTCCTCTGATAGAAAATCAGGAAAAGCAGGAGGAGGAGGAGAAGGAGAAGAAGGAAGAGGAGGAGGGGAAAAACTTAAACAACATCTGTTTTGAAAAGCTATTTGGAAGTATTATCTCATTTTACCCTTTGCAATCACCCTATGAGGAAGGTATTATTATTATCTCAATTTTATAGATGGTGAAACTAAAGCAAATGCCCACCCAGAGACACAGCTAGTCAGTGTCTGAGGCCAGATCTGAAGTCAGGCCTTCCTAAGTCCAGTTCTAACTCTTTATCCACTGTACCACCTCACTGCCTATTTTATAAATTTTGGGGGGGAAAACTAATTCCATAGCCAAATACAGAATTTCTGAGTGGATAGCTTCAAAGGGATTAAAACCAATGAAAAAACATGGACACTTATCAGTTCAGTGTCTTTCTCTGAAGCTGTATAATTTTATTTGTTTTAACTTTAATGTTTCTAACAATTTTCCCTACAATAAATACTTTTCTGGAGAAAACTAGCCCTTAAATCTCAACAATCAATATTCTTTAAAGCATGGGCCAAGCCTAGATGCAAATGACTCTTCCTTGATTCTGTGGTCATTCACAAATTTTCCAGGGGAGAGTAGAAATAAGAGGTTAAAAAAAACTGCATAATCTTTTAAATTCCCAAGCATCAGCTCAACTGGTAACCCAATGTGACAGTGACAATGTAAAAATACTTTAAAATACTTAAACCAAGTCACAAAACAAAAACACTATTTTGAAACTGAAAACACCACAAATTCTGGTAACTATAATCCACATTATCCATATCAAACTCCCTTACTCTGGAGGTACCCCAGTCCTCTTTCTAGGGCCTTTTGTATTCCACTGTGTTAGAGCCATTAATTGCCATTCATTTAATGATTATATCTGTGCCAATGACAAATAGATCTATATAATTATCCAAGATTTTTCTGTGGAACTTCAATTTTTTTATTTTTTTAAAATTTATTTATTTAAGTTTTCAACATTCATTTCCACAAAATTTTGGGTTCCAAATTTTCTCCCCATTTCCCTCCCCCCACCCCAAAATACTGAGCATTCTATAAAATGAAGGACCTATCGCCCCCTATCACCAATCTGCCGTCCCTTCTAACATCCCTCCCTTCCCTTATCCCCATCTTCTCTTTTGTCCTGTAGGACAATATAACTTTCTATACTCCATTACCAGTATTATTTCCTAGTTGCAAGAACCATACTCAACAGTTGTTCCTAAAACTTTGAGTTCCAACTTCTCCCCATCCCTCCCTCCCCACCCATTCCTTTTGGGAAGGTAGGCAATTCAATATAGACCATATCTGTGTAGTTTTGCAAATGACTTCCACAATAGTCGTGTTGTGTGAGACTAACTATATTTCCCTCCATCCTATCCTGCCCCCCATTGCTTCTATTCTCTCTTTTGATCCTGTCCCTCCCCAAGAGTGTTGACTTCTAACTGCTCCCTTCTCCCACTGCCCTCCCTTCCATCATCCCCCCACCCTGCTTATCCCCTTCTCCCCCCCTTTCCTGTATTGTAAGATAGGTTTTCATACCAAAATGAGAGTGCATTTTATTCCTTCCTTTAGTCAAATGTGATGAGAGTAAGCTTCATGTTTTTTCTCTCACCGCCCCTCTTTTTCCCTCCACTGAAAATTCTTTTACTTGCCTCTTTTATGAGAGATAGTTTGCTCCGTTCCATTTCTCCCTTTCTCCTTTCAATATATTTCTCTCTCACCACTTAATTTTGTTTTTTTAAAGATATGATCCCATCCTGTTCAATTCCCTGTGCTCTCTGTCTCTCTCTTTATGTGTGTGTGTGTGTGTGTGTGTGTGCGTGTGTGTGTGTGTGTGTGTGTGTGTGTAATCCCACCAACTACCCAGATACTGAAAAGTTTCAAGAGTTACAAATATCGTCTTTCCATGTAGGAATGTAAACAGTTCAACTTTAGTAAGTCCCTTATGACTTCTCTTTGCTGTTTACCTTTCCATGCTTCTCTTCATTCTTGTGTTTGAAAGTCAAATTTTCTTTTCAGCTCTGGTATTTTCATCAAGAATGCTTGAAAGTCTTCAATTTCATTGAAAGACCATTTTTTCCCCTGAAGTATTATACTCAGTTTTGCTGGGTAGGTGATTCTTGGTTTTAGTCCTAGTTCCTTTGACTTCTGGAATATCCTATTCCATGCCCTTCGATCCCTTAATGTAGAGGCTGCTAGATCTTGTGTTATCCTGATTGTATTTCCACAATATTTGAATTGTTTCTTTCTAGCTGCTTGCAATATTTTCTCCTTGACCTGGGAACTCTGGAATTTGGCCACAATGTTCCTAGGAGTTTCTCTTTTTGGATCTCTTTCAGGAGGTGATCGGTGGATCACCTGCTGTAAAGAGTCCCTCTTTACAGGTATTTTATGGGCTGTGTGGGGAGAGCCTGCCTTTGTGTGTCTTTCTACTCTGCCATCTTGGCTCTGCCCCCCACCCCTGGAACTTTAGTTTTGTACCACCAATTGGTCTTTGTAGTGGTCCCCAAAGTAGGAACCCACAGTCTGATCACTGAAACTCAAAGGGGTATGTAATCAATTAATTTGAGGGATTGCTTTTTTATGCCTGGAAACTAATACAATTCCAGGTACACAGTAGGCTCTCAAATGCTATTTTATGTTTTAAGACTATTGAACAGTAAAATTAGGTATACCAACTAAAGCTCCCCTCCTTACCATACAGATTATATTTTCAGTCTGCATTGCATAGCTAAAGATAATGCTAAGACTAGCAGAGGGAAAATGATGTAAAACCTTCAAACCCTGCTTGAATCATCAGTTGCTGATGGCCAACTAGTCTTACTAATTCATTATTTTTATAATTGGAAATTTCAGATATACTTGTCATATTTAACAAAATATTAGAACCATAATGTCAATATAAATATTGAAAGATTAATTCTCAAGTTATTATAAGAAAGGGAAAATATTAAACAGATTGGGAAAAACTGAACCTTATTAGTACCATAAAAGACAATAACAAATTATCCTTTTGACAGACTAAGACCTCTAGATAAAATTTTCATGAGAATGATTTTCACACATATCAATGGTATCCTTACAAGGGTGTTAGAAGGGAATAGTTAAATTCTGCAAGTTGTAGTCCTCAGTATCTTATATGTTAACCAACACATAACTGACAGAAAGCTATGGAGAATACAAGAGCCTACTGTGCTCATTTTTTAACTGTAGAAGGAGTATTTGATTTGGTAAAACAAAAAAAAATAGCCTTAAAGGCTTTCCTCCAATGAGGTATCATATTTCATATCACAACCATTCAAAATTATTTGAAAATATAATAGTGCACATTATCTTATTCAATAGATCTCTTTCAAATGGAGTTTGACACTGTTATGTACATAGAACAGCCACCATCAAGCACAACTCAGAGTAGAATTCTCTTGAGATACTTGCTTGATATGGTCCTTTTTGTGGCTGACATTGTAATAATTCAACCCTTGGGATATGAAAAAATAATAACAAGGGCCAAGAAAATTCAAAAGAGTTTGATCTAACTATGCACCCATTTTTTCAAAAGTGCCAAACAATGCCTGTTACGTAGACTTGGTCAAATGCTCCAAAGGAACAATAAATTGGAATGAGAATTAAATCTGAGAAGAAGAGCAGACTGGATTGATTTTGAAAATAATGTATTAGGAAGAATATTTGACTTGCAGCAGCTGATGAATCAAGTAAAATTTGTAGACGTTCCATCATTTTCCCCTGCTAATCCTAGCACTTTTCTTAGCTATGTGATGCATACTTCAAACATAATTTGATGATGAGTTAACTGAGGGGAACCTCAGTCAGTTCACCCAGTTTTCTTTCATTTCCCACTGATAAATAGATAGATAAAGGGGGGATACTCATAAGGAAAAATTAAGAGAAATATTATCAGAGACACTAAAGAAATGAGTAAACAAAAATGAGACTCTATTATAATAAGTTAACAATATAGGAGGTAAAGGAAACAGCAAGTGAAAATTGCCAGAAGAGGAGAATAATGTTGTACTCATAATTAGAACATCATAAATGAGAACTGAACAACCACAAGAACTACCAAAGAGTTAGATGCTTAATAAAAGAACTCAAGAAATATGCAAAGAACAAAGTATTTAAGGAAGAATGAAAAAAATAATCAAGTGAATTGGATGTTTAGGGCAGATGAGTAGAAACTCTTAAAGCAATAATATTTTAAAAAATGAAATTACAGGGCACAAAAAATGTATAGAACAACAAAAATCAGAACAAAATTTAAAAAACTGAAAAATCAGATGATATATGACATAGGTCTTTACAAATTAAAGCAACTGAACTTGAAGGTAAAGCTGAGAAAATTCTGAGAATTATAGTCTGTTAGAGATAAAATTTGTGGAATTGAATAAAAAAGAAATATAATATTTGGAGAAATTATACAAGGAAATTACATGTATACTTTTGAAAATGAGGTCAATGTACAGATTTATATAATCCATAGAATTCCATTAAAGAATAATCACAGAAATAACTCATCCAGAAATGTAATTGCCAAATTCCAAAGCTTCAATGTCAATGACAGGCATTTGAGGTATAGAAGTTTTTTATAAATCAGTTTGATTTATGTGGCATTATTCATTAATAGTAGGAAATGAAAGAAAATACTGAAATATTAAATCAAAAAGAAATGAGAGTTGGTTTATGCCACAAAACACAGATAGCACAAAGTTATACATATTTCTCCATGAAAGATGTGCAGCTTTAACAGGATCACAAATTTTGAATCATTTCTTTACAAAATACCAGAGATAAATAGGGTTTTGAATATAATCTCAGCAGAAGGAAGGAAGGAAGGAAGGAAGGAAGGAAGGAAGGAAGGAAGGAAGGAAGGAAGGAAAGAAGGAAGGAAGACAAAGAAAGGAAGAGATAAAGAAAGGAAGGGGGGAAAAAGAAGGAAGGAAAGAAGACAAAGAAAGGAAGAGATAAAGAAAGAAAGGAAGGGGGGAAAGGAAGGAAGACAAAGAAAGGAAGAAAGGAGGAGATAAAGATAGAAAAAGAAAGAAAGGAAGAGAAAAAGAAGAAAGAAATACAGACAGACAGACAGAAAGAAAGGTAAATAAGTCCACTTCATATGAAAAGGTTTTTGATGCTTCAGTGATATCCTGCAAAGAGGAGACAAGACTATTATTATTTAGTACTTCTCACTTGTTTGAGCATCACAAGGAAAGAATATGTTTTTCCTAAGTCCCAAGAGGGAGGATAGAGAGAGGAGGGAAGAAAAGAGAAAGAAAGAAAAAGAAATAAATTAGTAGTTCTTAAAATCAGTGCAACACAGACTAATATAATTGTTTTTAAAGTATAGGCATGGTGAAGAAAAGAGGCCTCCTGTACAACAATTTTATCTGAGCTGGACAAGGCAAGTATTACAAAGACTGCATCAGTAAAAGTGGAATCAGATAATTTGTGTCTGAGATGGTAAGGTAAGAGAGAGATATGTCTATGTGAGAAGGTACAGGTTGGAATAACACTGCTTCAAGTCAAACAAGATGCCAGTTCCTAGGGACTTTTTTAAATATAATATCCTAAAATCTAGATCTCAGTGATGCAAGAGTTTGGAAGTTGGGAATGTCTGTTTGCAAAGATCATGATCACATCAATCAGTCAAAGTAAGCTGAATGTAATTATGGAAAGTAGCTAGGTGGCACAGTGGATAGAGTGCCATGCCTGCAAGTCAGGAAGATGTGAGCTCAAATTTGGCTTCAGATACTTTCTTGTTTTTTGATCCTGAGAAAAATCACTTTTTCACATCAATTTCTTCTGTAGAACGAGCTGGAGAAAGAAATGACAAACTACTCCAGTATCTTTGCCAAAAAACAGTCAAAGAGGATCATGAAGAGTAAAAGAAGACTGAATAGGACCAGACAAAAAAAGTTACTTGAATATTATTAAACTAATTACATTCAAAATGGAAAAGATTGAAAAACAAACCTCAACAATATGCTGCATAAATGAAAACTATTTGAAGCAAAAAAAAAAACATAATAGAGTTACACTAAGGACTTGAATAAAAAGTATTAAGCTTTAGCTGAACTTCAACAATTAGAAATATGAACATGATTTCATATATCATATAACATAGATAAATAAAACAATTTTTACACGCACACACACTGAATGGCATACCATCAAATTACTTAACTTAAAAGATGATAGCAATGACAGAGCACTTGAAGTTTTGAAAAAGTCTCTCCAGATAAATAAATAAAATATAGACACAGACACAGATATAGACACAGATATGGACCCAGTGTTAAGGTATGAAAGAACTCATAAGATAATGAAGCAAGACATATTCAACATTATTTATAGACCAAAAATTGACCTAGAAAATAAATAATAAATGAGCTAAAGAATAAATCCTAAAAATGATTTTTATATTACACTAAAGGGAACAAAATTGTGAGACAACATACCAAAATATATGAACTCTAGGTAAAGCAGTCCTTAGAGGATATGTGATATTCTTAAAGAAGCACACACAGACACATAGTTTGCAAGAGAAAACTGAGAAAGGAGGGGGATCTCAATAACTCATTGGCAGGAACCAGCCTTTCTGGGACTTTATATTTGAACAAGAAAGACTCTGGGGCACAAGGGCAATAGGCAAAAGCGAAAAAGAAAATGTGAGCTGTGACACAGAAGAAAGTGATCTCAGAGGGTCATTGGCCCTTACAAGCACTTCAGAGCAGACTACTAGAGTGCCAGTCACTGATTATACCCCACTTTTCAAAGACTGCAGGAAATTTTAAGGGAAGGTCTGCTCTTTCCCATTTTCTCTCCTTGTGCTTATCCATTAATGTACTCTGGTGTTTCCAGCAACTCGAATTTTGGTTCAACCAAAAGACCAGAGATTAGCTAAAGAGAAACATAAATTGAAATTAGTCCAGAGAATCAAACCTAGGCTTAATTCTAGGAACGTTCCTTGGTAGAGGCTCTGAGCTGCTGTGGATTGTACTTCTGAGTTTTGGTGAATATAAACTCTATAAAGCAGCAGGGTAAAGAGCCATTTGGACTGGAGGGCCTATTGTATTGCCCCTAAGCTAAAGAATGAGCTGATTGTAATTGTTTGTCCAGAGACAAATGGTATGGGGGAAGGGAAGGAAGAGCAGGTCCATTGCTCTAGCCACAGCAACACTCACAACTATTATTGTTATAAGCACATCTGAACTTTTATGAAAAACAAAGAAAGGACTAATAAAATGATCATGAAATTGAAAGAAAACAGAAAGCATATGAATTGCAAGTTCCCCCAAAGATAACATTTTGCAAATGGAAGTAAACAAAATTGAAAACAAAACACTGAAAAATGAAATAAAAGGCTAAGATTATTTCTAAGAAACTATCAAAATTCATAAACCATTAGCCAACTTTACTCTTTTGTAGAGGAAAACTAAGTTACCAATAACAAATGAAAAGTGAGAATAAAGAAAATTCTCAAAATCTACTATATCAAGTGATATGCCATTAAAAGGTAATATTTAAATTAAATCAATTATTGAATACAAAATATGAGGTATTCAAGTGAACAAAATTTGAACTGGAAAATCAGAACTACTCAATCTCAGAGACCCTAAACAAGCCCTAGATTAGGGTTATAAGCCACATGGTCAAAAAATTTTATAAATACATTTGATCAAACTATAATGAATAAATCATCCCTAAAGTACATATATTGTCCTTACAAAAAGCAAAAGAAAGCAGTCTCCCAAACTATGAGACAAAAATGTGCATGACATTGAAAAAGGGAGGAATGAAGCACACAAAGTGACCTAAAAATAAACATCACTAATGATTTTTGGTATGAAAAACAAATATAATATTATCCATGTGGCTAATAACAAAATATTTTCTCCTCAATATTTTAATTGCCAGTCTTTCCATTCAAGTAACTGGATCCTACTTATTCCCCTCCAGAAGTTTACTTCTCTCCTTATGATTTGGATTCTTCCCTAGTATCTATAAATGATCCAACTCTACCATTCCTAAAAGAATGAATGAGAAAAAAACTTTTATTGATTTAAGCTTTTCCCCTTCAAGTTATCATCCTATCTCATCTCTCATTCCCAAATTCCTAGAAAGGGAAATATACAACTGGGTTTTTTTCTTCTTTCTTTTTACTTTTTTCCTTCTTACTTTTACTAACTTCTCTTTCCTTTGGTATCTCCAAGTTCAATCTTATATATTCAACTGAAATTTTCTTATCAAAACCACCAACATCTTGCAGCTCCTAATTCCAACAGTCATTCCTCAGTCCTAATGCAATTTTCTAAAGCATTCTTTATTTTAACAACCATGAAGGTACAAAAGTAGAAAATGTCATAACCAAGATCACACAGTCTCTTTGATGTTTTTATTTAGTTTTCTTTAAGGTAGTTGTTGTGAAATGTCTTTTGTATAAGAACTAGATGCATCAATAATTTAAAAAAAAACTTTTCAAAAATTAATTACAAACTTAGACACCAGAAAAAATATAACCATAATTATTTCTTGGTATTTTTTAGCATGATGAGGAGAACCCTTAATCTGCCCAAATGCCTTCAATCAACATTTTTTTTGCATGTAAGTATTATAAATTAAGAGATTTGTAACCAAAGAATTTGTCCTGACTTATGATGATTACTATGGTGATAAAAGCAAAGTCCTTCCATCTTTTCCTGGATTACTTTTAATGTGCAAGTCAGGGAACACTAAGTGAACATTAAGGCATGCCTTCTGTGAATAACTGAATATTGAATCAAATTTTAACTAGACACTGGATGGCATAATTACAATTCAACATGTACATTTATTAGCATTATACATCTATTTAATGGTATTTAACAGATTTAAAATGACTTCAATTATTTCTGAAATATGTGTATGTGTGTGTATGTATGTATGTATATATATATATATATATACATATATATCCATATCCATATCCATATGTAAAGTGGAGAAGGGGAAAAAAAAACAAATGATTTGCCCCAAAACTTAAGAAAACTGCTGATTTGACACACTAGATATCACTTTAGTCAAGAACAAGTAACATCTTAAAAAGCATCAACCATATGTCATTTTATTCTTGGATATTTTTTATTATTTATAAATCCATAGCAAGACCAAAGACACACCAAGAAAGTTTTAAAAGAATTCCAGGAAATCATATTAAAAATATAAATGTATGTAAATCCCATTCAGCTATTCCACGTGTCACCTCACCCTACTGTCAACCCACTCTGAAGGTTAGGCACAAATAGCTTAATTATCCTCCCAGGTTGTGCTTCATGGTCATGTTCCATGATTGGAATAAGGAAGCCTGAACCCCTGCCTCTCCTTACAATAGGTAGCAGACCATCCTTCCAACTATCCAGGCTTGCAACATGTGTCATCCATGATCAATATCTCCATTCCTTCCTCCTCCCCTATAGTCAATTTATTGTCATTCCCTCTCAGTTCTACCTTTGTAACATCTTCCCTATAAATTCTCTTCTCTTTTCTGATACTGCCACCAAACCTCAAGAAAAGTAAAGTAAAAAAGGTATGTTTCAATCTATATTCAGACACCATCAGTTCTTTCTCACGGGATGGACAGAATTTTTCATCCTAAGTCTTTCAGAGTTGTCTTGGATCATTGTATTGCTAAGAATAGCTAAGGCATTCACAGCTGATCATTTTACAATCTTGTTGTTATTTGTACACAATACATTTCACTTTGCATCAGTTCATGCAAGTTTTTCCAAGTTTTTTTGAGAGCATACTGTTCATCATTTCTTATAGTACAACAGTATTCCATCATAATCACATGCAGCTTGTTCAACCATTCCCTCATTGATGGGTGTCCCCTCAGTTTCTAATTCTTTACCCCAAAAAAGAGCTGTTATTTATATCTGTATTTATAACATGAACTATTATTATTATTATATTGTTATTAATATTTAGAGAGTGCAGGCTGTGTTGAATCAGAAGAGATGATATCCACAAAAAAATTAAAAATTAAGGGTGAGTGAGGAAAATACTGGGAGGAGAAAGAGAGAAATGGAATGGGGCAGGCTGTAACTCATAAAAGAGATTTAAAAAAATCTTGTTTAGTGGAGGAGAAAAGAGAGAAGGGGAGAGGGGAAAAGTGAAGCTACTCTCTCCACATATGGCTTAAGTGGGGAATAACATGCTCACTAAATTTGGTATGCAAATGTATCTTACACTAGAGGAAAGTAGGGGAGCAGGTGACAAGTGGGGTGAGAGGAATGATAGAAGGGAGAGCAAATGGGAGAAAGGAGACACTTTTGGGAAGGGACAAGTTTAAATGAGGGAATAAAAAAATAAGGGGGGGATAGAGTAGGATAGAGGGCAATACAGTTAGTATTACACAACATGATTATTATGGAAGTCTTTTGCACAACAACACATATTTAGTCTGTATTGAATTTCTTGCCTTCTCAGTGGGGATGGGCAGGGAGAGAGGGAGGGAGAGGTTGGAATTCAAAGTATTAGAAATGAATGTTTATTGCATATAACTGGGAAATAAGAAACACAGGTAATGGGGTACAGAAATGTATCTTTGCTCTACAAGAAAAGAGAGATGATGGGGATAAGGGAAGGGTGGGGTGTGATAGAAGGGAGGGTACATTGAGGGAAGGGGTAATCAGAACGCAAGTTATTAGGGGTGGGGGGAGGGGAGAGATGGGGAGAAAAATTGGACATGTTACAAAGTGATGTAAAAGCAATTAGTATTAAAACGATTGACTGAATTAATTACTGAGACTAAATCAGAGACATCTTTAGTTTGGGAAAAAGAATTTTAGTCTAAATTTCCTAGAGGCAGGTAACCTAAGGTGAAATTTGGCATTGATGGAAAAGTTAAGGTTTTAACAGTAAATTTGATTTTATGATTGTTATTTAATTAGGAACTAGAACATGTAGAAAAAGGCATGTAAGCCACTTAAGACTTGCCTCAAAAGATGTTCCTTAGCCAATGTAAAATTATAGTCATATTTGAAACCTGGTTATTGGAACTTGCTATTTTAAGATGCTATGGGACTATTAAATGACTGTTTTTCTGAGTCTAACTCCAGGTATGGATAGCAAGAAATGTGATCTGAGCCTCCAATCCATGATGCCAGTAAGCCTGCGAGATGCTGATATGAACTGAAAAAGGTGTTTTCATGGGAAGAGTGGAAGAACAGCTGTTCATCCCAGGCTGAAGTAGGATTCTCCTGACTCAATTTCTCCACTGACACTTGGCAGACTCTAAGCCTCACTGAATGCAAGTTGACAATCTACTCCTGTCTGGAACTGACATGAAGTTGGGGAGATATTGTTTCCCTGCAATGTCCCTACTCTTAGTGGCAATTTCCTATAGTCAAAAGGTTTGTAAACTCAATACCAGATCTATTAAATTATAGATTGTTGGTAGGGGAACATCCGAGGTCAAGTCTAAAATTAAGCTATTAGGCTTAGGACATTAGACCAACAACAATAAGTTAGGGTCCTTTAATTCTTAGTAATAGAGTGGAGACAATTAGGTCAGGGGTTTGTGAAGTTAGTATACATAATTATTATTTGTGTCTCAGTTGGCTAATGTTAAAAAAAAATTGTTTGTGGTCTATATTGTAAATTTTTTAAAAGAAGTATCACCTGACAGAAAAAAAAAGAAATACAGGACTTTCAAACATTCTTGATGAAAAGACCAAAGCTGAATAGAAAATTTGACTTTAAAATACATGAATCAAGAGAAACATGAAAAGGTAAACAAGAAAGAGAAATCATAAGAGACTTATTAAAGTTGAATTGTTTGTATTCCTACATGGAAAAGTGATATCTATAACTCATGAGACCTTTCTCAGTATTAGAGCAGTTGGAAGAGATGGACAGAAAGACAGACAGACAGACAGACAGACAGACAGACAGACAGACAGACAGACAGACAGACAGACAGATAGATAGATAGATAGATAGATAGATAGATAGATAGATAGATAGATAGATAGATAGATAGATAGATGGCATAGGGTGAGTTGAATATGAAGGGCTGGTATCTAAAAAATAAAATTAACAGGTGAGAGAGGAATATATTGGGAAAAAGAAAAAGGGAAAGATAGAATAGGGTAAGTTATCTCACATAAAAGAGGCAAGGAAGAGGTGTCACAATGGAGAGGAAGGGGGGGAGTAAAAAGGAATGAGAGAACCTTACTCTCATTGGATTTGGCTTAAGGAGAGAATAATATGCACACTCAATTGGGTATCTTACTATATAGGAAAGCAGGTGGGAAGGAAATGAAATGGGGATGACAGAAGGAAGGGCATGTTGGGGGAGGAGTAATCAAAAGCAAACATTTTAGAAAAGGGACAGGTTCAAGGTTGAAAATAGAATAATTTGGGGAGGACAAAATGGAGGGAAATATCGTTAGTGTTTCATAATATGACTATTGTCTATATTGAATTACTTGCCTTCTCAACGGGGGTAGGTGGGAAGGGAAGAAGGGAGAGAATTTGGTACTCAAAGATCTAAAACAAATGTTTTTACATGAAATTGGGAAATAAGGTATATAGTCATTGGGTGTAGAAATCTGTCTTGCCCTTCAAGAAAGTAGAGGTGAAGGAGATAAGGAGGGGATGATAAAAAGAAGGGCAGACTGGAGAAAGGGGTAATCAGAATGCATGCAATCTCGGGGAGGGGAAAGATGGGGAGATAATGTAGAACTCAAACTCAACTTGTGGAAATGAATGTTCAAAACTAAAAATAAATAAATAAATTTAAATCTTTTTTTAAAAAAAATCTTTTCATAGATACTATTGCTAACTGTATTTCCTTCCATCCTACCCCCAATTTATTTTATTCTCTCTCTCCTTTCATCCTGTCCCTCCTCAAAAATGTTTTGCTTCTGACTATCCCCTTCCCTCATCTGTCCACCCTTCTATCACACACATATCTTCTCTTATCCCCTTCTCCTCCTACTTTTGTATAGGTTAAGATAGATTTCTATTTCCAATTGTGTGTGCATGCTATTCCCTCTTTGAGTGAATTCTGATGAGAATAAGGTTCACTCACTCCACCTCAAATCCTCCTTCTTCCCCTGCAGTGTAAAGGCTTTTTCTTGTTTTTTCTGTGAGGTAATTTACCACATTCTACCTCTCCCTTTCTCTTTCTCCCAGTACATTCCTCTCTCACCACTTAATTTTATTTTTAGATATCATCCCTTCATATTCAACTCACATCTGTGCCCTCATTTCACCACATAATTATTGCAGATTTTATGCCAATTTTTTTTGCAGAAAAGTGAGCTATGACCATTATGTGAAGCTTTTAAAATAAATCTGTGCTATCAGTTAAAATTATTTATTGATAAACTGTCTTTGGTGCAACATTAGGATGTTCAAAATATTCATGAATGCATGTTAAAACTGAATGCTGGCAATGTACATGCATTGAGAATTCTAGGCTCACGGCTCACAATGCATAAGAGATAAATGCGTATCCATATGCCTCAGGTGAATACATTGCTGCTGTTTACCTTTTAAGCAGCATGATGAACAGAACTATACTATGTGACAATTAGACAACAAAAGGTTATAAACTAGAGAGTCTCATAAAGACAGAAAGAATGAATAAAAATTTAAAGAGAAGCCAAAGTATTTTGAACACATATTCAATTTTGAAGGAAAATAAACAAACTTTCAAAATAAAAAAAAAGTAATTCCCTGGGTAGGAGAGTAAAGACACTTGGGGTAGAATATGGGAAACATGATTGAAACTTTAGGACACATGTAAGTTAAATTTCACAATTTCAATAACAAATAATTCATTTTGCAAACAGTCAATAGGAGAACTTTGAAATATGAAGGTAAGTCAATTTGAGTAAATTACAATTATTTTGCAAGCAGGAAAAAACTGAAGAAAAGATGGGGAAAGTATTTGCCACAAGCTGCAATGCAAAATAAAATATAGTGCAAGGAATTCCTGAAGAAAAAACAAACAGATAAGCAGGATGTTTTTTGTTTGTCTTTCATTTTTGAAAAAGACAAATACATCATGGATGATGTATATTGATTTGCATGTGGATTGGATTAAGAGAAGCAGAATTACGCAAAGTCATCCTGAGTCATTAAAGTCTAATGGTAGGCTAAAAGTCAAGATAACTGGTGATGGGCTGGGATGCAGTGGATGATCTTGCTGCCTTGGATGTCTGACCAAGTTCTTAGCACTCCACAGTGCTTGTTTCGACTGCCTTCATGACCATTGGACCCTTTCTGCAGGGAGAAGTCAACTTTCTTTGGAGTTTTCTCATGAACTGCATGGTCACTTGTCTATTTACTATTTTGGGAGGTAAAACATCTGTAGGAGACCCCTAGACACTCCATCCCACTGCTCCTTCTCCCTTGGCCAAAGTTTTAGGATAAGAATCTATCTCTCTAAGCAGCATCACTTATTCTGTAAGTCTGGAATACCATGACGGGATAGTCAACTTTCAAATACCTCAAAAAACAGAAATACAAAAAAGTAAAATAATTCTAATTATCAAGGTAAGAGAGTAAGTTGTTTTGTGTAGTAGAGAATCAGATTTGGATCCAGAAAGACTTAGATTTAGGTTCCACCTCTAACAAATTCTGGCTGTTTGATCCTGAGTAAATCACTTAATACCTTAGTGTTCTATACAAGTCATAGTTGGTGTGGGTGTGTGTGTGTGAAAAGGGAGAGGGAAAGTATTTATTGAGCAACCATTCTGTAGCAGAAACTGTGCTGAATGCTTTATAAATATCTCATTTGATTTTTACAACAAAGTACTTTTGTTCTTTGTTTTTTACAATTTAGAGTTAAAAGTGGCAGACGAAGGTTGTGACTTAACCCAGGATCAGGTCACACATCTAGGAAGGGTCTGAAGTCAGATTTGAATTCAAGTTTTCCTGTCTCCAGGTCCACAACTCTACAAACTGTGCCACCTAGCTGCCTCACTATAGTTTCAGATAAAGTACAAACCTAATTATTCCAGGGAGTCTCCATATGTTAGAGTTCTCTCTATCAAAATATCACAAATTTGATCCCTCTCTATGTCCCTGTAAAGAAAAGACTAATTAATAGTATCAATTCTCTCATATTTATAGAATATTTTATTTTTTTAAAAGTGAATAGATGAGTAAAAGAATGAGGGATCATACAGGGACAAAATGGGACAAATATTTAAGGGAAACTATGTAACAAGTCTCCAAAAATAAATTAATACCTTTTATGGGTTGTATAATATCTTGGGAAAATTCATGAAAGTAGGAAGGGAAGCAAAAGACAAGGAAAAGTTAGAGCTTCACCTCCACCCATTCCTTCAGTGACCAGAGAATTGATAGTGATTTCTTTAATACCTGAACAAGAGGTGGTTAAAATATGGTAAATTCAAGGAAGATGAAAGATTATGTTTGGGGGAGCATTTTGGTCATCTCACTGTGGAAAGTATGTTAGTAAGAACATTCCCAATGGGGGAGGTTGGAAGCATGTATCTATAGTAAGAAATTTGAAAATTACAATGGGTTCTATAAAGTCTGTATTCTATCCCAGGTAAGGATATGTATACATTGCAAAAGGCATCCAACCCCTAGGTTTCTAGAAGGGATATAGAACCCAGGATAACTTGGCTTGAGGAGTGGAAAGAGATTATAAAAGGGTCACTAAGTAAGAGTGAGACTCATGATTAGGGGCACAGTGTAACTCTCACCACACAAAATGGTTTTGTTCCCATGTTGCTCCTTTTATGAATTATTATTTCCAAGGGTGATAGCCAAAACAAATCAGGGAGGGGGGAGGAGAGAAAGCAATAATATGTACAAATGCAATAAAATAGAAATAGAAAAAAGATGGCAGTTTATGTTTTGGTATTTCATAAACTCTTCATAAACACACAAAGAATAAGGAAGAAACAAATAAGGTGTACCTACACACATTTATAAACTGGAGAACAAAATTAATAATGAACTAAAATGGAAGAGAAATAAAGAGTGCACAGAAAAAGAAATCAACTTGGAAAAGTGATGAATGACAGAACATTAAAATAAGATGCTCAAAGGGAGGGTGCAATGAGGAAATGCACTGAATGTCATGATTTCCTGAAAAATAAGAGAAATGTCCAAAAAGGAAGAGAAGCAGATAAATCAATAAATGAGAAAAGAAAGAAAGTAACCTTTAAATAAAGTGAAAGAACTTGGAATAGTTGAAGCAAACTGGAGCAAGATGACCATATGAAAATAACCTGTCATCAAAGTAATATAAGCAAAATTATTCACGGAAAAAATACCGACTGAAAAGAAAGAGGGAAAGCGTAAAAAATTAATACAAAAAAAATAAAGGAAAGAAAACAGAAGCCCTCCCAAAAACCATAAGGTTAAATGTGAAAAGACTGAACTATCCAATAAAATAAAAAAAGAGTAGCAGAAAAGATAAAAAACCCATTCATTTGTTTTATACATGAATTGAATTTCATATCACTATATACCACTAAAGTTAATTAACAAACTAAAACAAAATTTTTGTATCTTAGAAAAGAAACAAAATAAGTGAGCTCTAACAGTAATCTTTGCCACTGCAACTTTGAGGAAAGTATCCCCAGCACCAAATTTCCCACTCTTTCCTCTTCTATGTATTAGCTACTAAACTTTTTACAGGTTCTTCTGCTTTTTAAAATCTTTAAATACTGTTTCAATAACCAGTAAATTGTTTAAGATATTTACCAATCACTTTCACTCCAGAGTCAAATTAACCTTACTCTACCACGTAGTAAAATATTTTTAAAATCTCTAACTTTCATTCATAGGCAAAGATAATATTCAATTTTATATATCCTTAGGAAGGGAGACAAAAGACAAGGAAAAGCTAGAGCTTCACCTCTATATCCTTAAGTGTTCTTGTTGAGTTTTGCTTCAGGAATACATTAGGTTACATTTCTCGTTGTAAAAGGTGGCCATTTCCTTCCCTTTGGCTTTTAGTAAGCATTAACTGAGGAGGCAGCATAGCACAGTGAATTGAAAGTTTGCCTTAGCATCAGGACTTAGTTCACTTTCCCCTTCCAACAAATACTGATAAGAAGACCTTTGCTAAGTTATATATTCTTAGTGCCTGCCACTAGGCAACTCTGAAATGTTAATCTGCAGAGTTCTTGTGTCAATCTCCTTTTATAGAAAAAGTTGCTCACTCATAGTTTCCTATACTTGTGAAATCATAAAACTATTCTAAAGTGAAAAAAATTACTGACAAAAGAAAAAAATGAGAAAAGAAATATTCAAAAAATCATACTAAAAGAGAAGAAACTGACTTTTTAAATTGTCTATTTTTAATTGATCGAGCAATGGATCTACCGCAGGTACCTGTGATGACTAAAACATTATTTTTACCTAGTCCCTACTATAAAATAAATTTAAAAACAAAAAAAAAATTGAGAGTTGGAACCATCTATCATTTTTTTTCATTTCTCTCAGAGCCTAGAACAGTGACATAGGTATTCAATAGATATTTACTGAAACAAATTTGATTTGCATGTTTGAGTCATGTTAGGATACTGGAAAGATTCCTAGGGAGAATGGTTTAAATCCTAATTATTCTATTTACTATCTATCGGATCAAATCATATACAGATCTAGGAATTGGTTTCCTTATCTACAAAGTTCAGAGGCTGTACTAAATCTCTAAGGTTCTTTTCAGTGCTACATTATATGGTTCTATACACAAAAAAGCTTTATTATAGACTAAATGGCATTTCATATTTCACACCATTTTTAATATTGTTTCTGTGGGAAAATATATTTTTCGTTTCTTTTGGAATATTACCTATATGTAAGTTTTGGGGTGCTTGGGTAAAAATATTAGACTCAAGTAGACAAATTTATGGAATCATCAATGCACTGTAAAATTGCCATTTTCTTGTTTTTGAATGCTTCTCTTACTTACTCCAAATCCACTGACCTTTCCAGTATCTAACACTGAGTATGGCATAGCTCTGCCACACAATGTAAATTCCACTGAGATAAGGGATTTTTATTTTTATCTTTGTATCCCTAGTCCTAACCTAGTGTGTCAAATTAAGGAGGCTATATAATTAATAAGGTGAGGAGTGATGAGTACCTCAAGGAGTTTAGTGGTAGTTCAAGTGGAGAGATGAAGAAGAAAGCAAGAGATAATATGGATGCAAAATCTACAAAGACTTGACAACTAAATGGATCGGAAAAACAAAGGATAGGGAGGGGGAAGAGTAAAAGGTAATTCTGAGATTGTAAACCAGAAAGAATGAAAGCCTAGTGGTACCTTGAAAAAGAATAGTAAAGTTTGCAAAAGGGTGGATAAAGGGAGAAATATAATCAGTTTCATCTTACACAGGATGAGTTTCAGACACTTATAGAGAAGTCTGATGTAACTATCAAGGAGGTAATCTGGACCGAGAGTTCAGGGAAGGGTTTATGGCTAAATCTAGAGATTTGAGATCTATTACTAACAGTGACCATAATTGAATATATAGGACCTAATGAGGTCAATAGAGGGAGAATGAAGAGGAGAAAAAAAAAAGGGAGAGGGTTCAGAATAGAGCTTTGGTCAGAGGTGTTTAAAATTAACAGACAAGAAAGAAGGTAACTGAAAAGAGAAGGATCAGGGGAAGAACCAAGAACCTGTATCATAGAAATTAAGAAAGAAAAGACTGTTCAGAAATAAAGGGGCAGGGAAATAGTAGTTGATAAGATTAGAAGTTTCAGAGAGGTTTCTACACTTGAAATATCCTTAGGCTGAGATATGTGGCATTGTGGAAAGAGTTCTGAATGTAGGAAACTAAAGAACTAAGTTAGTGTCTTGACTTTAGCCCTTACCAGTCACATGACTCAGAACATGTAATGATGTCTCCAAGAGTTACTTCCTCATTTGTAAAATGAAGATAATTAAACTTGCACAACATACTTAAGAGAGCTACCCTACAGTAAACATGTTGTAAACTGCTATATTATGTTTCTTTTCCTTCTTTCCTTCCTCCTTTCCTTCCTTCCTTCTTGCTACCCTGTATTAGGTTGTGAGAATGGCTAGCTATGCCCTTCTTTTTTCAAACTTATTTTTATGTAAGTAGGCGATAAAGGTGTATCTAAAAGAGAAAAAAATAACTTAAACTATGTTTCTCTGAAGAGCAAATAAAGTATTAATCCTATTTCAAATGTTTTTCTCTCCCCTCTTCCCCTTCCAGTACTTCCATGTTTCCAGTTTGGGATCCCCAGTAGAAGTGTCAAAAGTATCACCAAACTAATTAAATTCTAACCTAATGAATGTGATATTCTATGAACTATCTTATTGAAACACTGAGTTTTAAAATATGGAAAATTCTACTTAATGATTTTAATTTTTAGGCATTTACTCTGCCTAAAAATAAAATCTTACTTATTTAAGAGACATACGATTACTGAAAATTGCAAAAATCCAGCAATAGACTCTGTATTTTCTATGGAACCCACTCACAATTCCATTTTTAAAAGTATCAAATAACTATAATGTCAGGATAATTATGTTATAAGGGTTAAGCTTTAACCAAGTCTGATATGTAACTTTTAGGAACATTATTTTCAAAAGGTTATTAATCTGGAGTTCACTAGCCATTCACAGTAAATATAATTTAACTGTGTACAAAATAACATAAAGCCATGGTACTATGAGCCTGGCAGAGATCACCGATATATGTATGAATGATCAGAAACATAGTTTTCTCTTATCTTTTTGTGTTCAGACATTGATGTTTAATTAGCAAATTGAATCTGAAGATGATAGTTTTTACTACTCAATCTCATACTTTAATAGCCTGATTAATATCACAAACTCCGTGGTTCAACAAAAGTCATATATATGTCTTGATAGTCCAGTCTTGTTCAGTGGAATAAAATGAATGCTATCACCACAGTGTTTGTCATAGAAATGAATATATATGCCAATTAACAAGCATTTATCAAACACCTACTAGGTGTCAGAAACCTTTGCTAGACATAGCTGTATGTATTTTAAGAAGACAAAGAATTCCCTTCAACTACTAGAGAATGGGTGGATGAGAAAGTGGCCAGTATTTACTCTTGTAAAACTCCTTCCCCTCTCACTTTCCTAACACAATAGCCTGGAAACAAAAGACAGATTATTATGTTTAAAACTGCAGTTCGTTGTATGTACACACAGCATCAGTGTATTTTTCCTCCTCCCTCCTCTCCCCTCCTCAGAACATCTGGTAACCATGTGTGGTAAGTGCTAATGAAGACTTTCCTGAGTGAGTTACAATTAGTTCCAACTGCTGTTCGGCTTTCTGGGGCAATACCAAAGAAAGGGAAATACCAACAAACCTTTCCCTTCACAAAGCTGAATGTCCTTTTGCCCATGGGATTCCCATCACCACCACTCTGGTGAAATTAAAACAAAAATGTAAGCTTTAACCCCCACTCCTCTTGATTTCCAAATCAACATTTTATTCATTTTGATTGAATGGGACAGGCAGACAGCAGCACTGCTATGATACTTTAAACAATAGGGAATTGTTAAACAGATGCCCATTTTCTCCTTGCCCTGTGATATTCTACATGCCTGACAGCTTTATCTACTTTAACAGATCAAATTGTTATGTGCATATGTATATCTCCGTGTGTGCTTTACCATTTTGGGTGATTAGAATAATCTGTTTTAAGTAAGTAAGATGTACTGTATACAATTAGGACTGTCTTGAAAATACACACTTTTGTTTATTCTTGGCCTCTTTCCCCCTTCTCAATCAAGCTACTAATAGAGCTCTTTTAAGTTTCAACAAGGACCATATTAACAGTGGGTCTCCACATGAAACAGAATACTTACTCAACTCTGTCTGTGGAACATCTAAGTGCAAAGTTTCCCAAATACTGCTTTACATGTCTCTCTGAAATCACCCTCGAGCTTCTTTATGCTCCATTCTGAAACTCATGTGTTCTGGAGACTCAATAAATATTATATAATGGTGATAATGGCACCTGTCTGAAGATACTTCATGATTCTTAGAATTTGTATTCTAAGAATACAAATTATTATTTAAAATAAATTCTAAATATACATTTTACATTCTCAGAATATAAAATATTTTAGCTACATCCTATCTATGATATATCTTAATACATTTAGCTCAAAATCTCTTGTGCTAATATATTAATTTTCTCAAGATAAATTAGTGATATCAGCCAGAAGTCACAGTTTGGATTACTGTACCTTAACCTAACATAACTAAAATGTATTACCTTAAAAAAAATCTAAATTGGCAACTGAGGCAGAAAAAAATGTGGTGAATATGTGCTTACAAAATGAAATATAGAAGGTGGAAATGTCACAATTCTCATACTTCCCAGTAACACAATGAAACAGAAATGGAAAACCTTCAAAAGCAAATAATACATCAAAGAATATTATGAATTTTACTTTTAACAAGTTTACATTATCATGAATGGGAAAAGAAATCAGTTCCTTTGCAGGCAAAACAAAAAACATTTAATCATCTACTGTTTGCCAAGCAATATGATAATAGTGGAAAGAGAGGACGGTGGTGCCAGGAAAACCTGGGTTCAAGTGTAGCCTCTCATGTATACTGACTACATAACCCTAGGAAAATCTCTTAAATGCTTATTTCTCCAGGAAAATCTGTAAGTGTTGTAGAAAAGTTGCCCATTCACACTGGCAGAGGGCATTTCCTCTCCAGGAGTTCTCTGCAGCAGTGAAACCACAAGACATGGTACCAAAGAAGAAAAGCTACCAGGAACTGGGTTAACTACTGGAGACTGAAAGATATAAAAGCTCATCAGAATTTTGAGATGTCATAGAAAATGAGTCATTACCTCCAATGTCTTAAAGAATAGAGGCTAATGTTAATGAAAGGATAATAAGTGGTATCATGAAGAATTCCACCACTATAACTGGGAAACTGTTTTTAGCACTTAAACTGTTCAGTGATTCAATAATCATTACAACCTCACCAGACCTTCAAGGTACATAGTACTACTCACCCCCAACTCCCTGCTTAGGATATATCAGTCACTTCATTTGAGAATTAAATGCATCTCAGTTGTCACGGTGTTTGTCATGTAAATTTGGATGTGGAAATTAAATCTTTGTTTCTAGACTGAGCAATTAGATATTTACAAATTGGATAAACTCTAAGCTGAACTCCATACTGATGTTCCCATAGCTTATCTGGTTCTGAACATTGATAAGGATTCCAGATCCCTAACAGTTTTATTCTAAGATGACCATGTTATGATAAATCACATCTGCCTTTGATTCTCTTTGTATTCTTCAGGGTTTTTTAAACTGTAATGGTAATTTAAATGGGAAGATCTTTCCCATTCATTAATAGGCCCATGTGACCTGTCTGGGTCACATCAGTCTCAGTCATATAAGTCTGAGTCACATGGAACCTGTGGTGGGAGGAGTTTGCTGAATGGGTAGAACAAGAAGAGGCAGAGCTAGAGCTGAGCTGAGAAGAAACTGGTCAGAGTCTAGTCAGAGCTAGGAAGGATACAGGCAAGCAGGCAGCTGGTAAGTGTGAGTGAGAAAGCTTGTCTGTGATTTGTTTAAGGGAGGTAGTTTGTGGGAAGCCTAGCAGGGGGACAGCTTGGGGATGGCATTGTCCTCTGCATTCTTATTGTGTATAGATTTTTGTTACTATGATGGATTTGGCTTTCTGGTGTGTGAATAAATGGTTTGGTTCTGCCTTCCATGTGGAGAGTCTGTTGTATTTCATGATTCATAAATACTCCTGGATATTCATGGCCACAGTTGGCACTGTGAATATCACATTGGCACTACATTAGCACATTCAGTATTCAGCAGAATTCAGTAGTTTATATTATCCTGACCATCCAACTCCAAATCTTAGGGAAACAGTGATGAAGTAAAAAGAAATATAGTGAATACACCAGGCTCACCAGCAAAAATTCTTAAATAAAATATCTACCAATTTGACAAAACCATTAACTTAATGATATAGTGTTGAAAAATATGAGAGGTACCTATTTTATGAGAGTAATGAAAGAATTTTTACAATATGTACAGATGTTTAAATTAACATACAACATTCCTTAGCTATCTCTCCAAAATTCTGTAGAATAACTGTAAGTCTTCACAAGGCATGTTATCGATGAAAAAGCTATTAAAAAGTCACTCTCTAATGAATTACTCTTTACAATGCTTCATAAGAATGGCATTTGCACTGTCCAAATGAACAAGATTGTTTCTTTAAATTGAAGAACACTGCCAGGACTCATCATTAGTAAGTCAGAAATGAAGTGGTGGTAAGCAGAGGGGAGTTAGGCGGAAAGAAACTAACAAACCATTTTTTCTATCATTTGAACTCTCTCTGACCCTCCCCAAGCTATTCAGATATATACTGAAGACAATTCATATAAATACATACTTATACACAGAGCAAGTATAGTGATAGAAAAAAAGTGAATATAGATAAAGTAGCTAAAATGAGAATTACTTAACTCTCTTGAAACTTATGACTTGGCATTGTCATTCATAGCACAAAAGAAATTCACCATTCAGAGATGGGAACTACTCTTTGGACTTTGATCAATTATCCCATGCTCTGTGCTGAACAGTACATTGGCTGGGAGCCAGCTACCGATGTTGAAGTTCAGTGTGTCTTCGGGGAAAAAGCAGACATGTAACTTCTGCCTGTCCTGCCACCTCCTTGTGTTAATATGTTCAAACTTGAAGTTCTATAAGAGCAGCAACATAGCTAGAGACAGAAAGAAGGGTTGTGGAGGTACTAATGAAGAATGCTGGCTAGCTCCATCAAATGCTGCAGGCAATTTGTAAATGAAAACATCGTTTAAGTGAGAAATTCCCCCCAAAAAGTACAACCCATCCAAATCTCACAGCTACCTCTATCCCCAAATTGAAAATCTATAAAATATTATAATTACCCCTATTATATAAACAACACAGACATATATATGTATATATATATGTATATAAAAGGACATGTCAATTTGAATACTGTATTTATTTTTAAATTATGAAAACATTTCCTCATAATATAAACTCACTGAATTCTAGCTGATGTAGATTTGTAAATAGTAAAAGATAATGAACTGTATATTGATGTAAATGTTTAAATGCATGCATAAATATACTCTTAATTATCCACATGTGCATTATCTGTAACAGAATTGTATTCTCAGGCTAGCTTCTCTGTTGTCACATATCATACAAATGGGCCACCTACAGCGCCAGATGATCATATAGCTTGAGTACTTTGACGGAGTTCAAATCTTAATAAAATATTCCAAGATAAAAAAATCCCAACTAAATTTAAAAATAATTTGCTATTATTTGTGTACCGGCCCAAGGCCTTGGAATCAGGAAGATTAATGTTCAGTTGTTTCCTCTGGCACATGCTGGATCTGAGTAAGTCCCTTAACCCCTCGGGGATCCAAGCAATTGTCTAAAATTATAAGTGGCTAAATGGTTACTTAAAGTGCATTCGCATCTTCAAGTTCCTCACAAAGAGTTCCCTCTATACCAAAGAGATTCCAGGTCTGGTCTTAAGTGGGAAAACATGCAAATACTCCTGTGAGTTCAAACAAGAATTGACTGCCTAATGCTGACTCATCTGGAAAAAAATCACAGTCCCATTTGGACCTACAACTTCAGTTATGCAATATATTGGTGCTGATTCTATTAAAAATGCCCCAATTTTAAAATTATATCATGCCACGTTGTATAAGTAGCACTTTTCAAATGGCAACTTAATGCATAAAAAAGCATTCATGACACTGTAACTATACACACACAAATATGCATATACATACGTACATATGTACATGTTGAGTTATAAACAATTTATGGAATGATTTCTCCCTTATAACCTCTCTGCTATTTCTTTACAAAACAAATGCAAGGAAAGGGAAGGAAAAGAAATAAAGAGAATCGATAAAACAAAAAAGAAATCTTTTATGAATTGTTTATATTTTCTAGAGTGTTAATATATATTCTAGAGGCAAAAGTGCACCCCCAACCACAACTACTATAGGAAAAGAAATATAAAAAAAAAATTCATCAAGTGAACCTTTTGGTCAGAATCAATGTAGATGGTGAGGTTTCTTCAGAATGAAACAAATGCTGGGACTGCCAGAGATTTCTGTCAACCTCTTAGAACATATAACTCTACACCAGACCCACTCTAGTCCCAGCCAGGGAGTATTGTGATGATAAGACCAATTCTGTAAGGGTCAAGGGGTTGAGCTGCTTTGTCGGGCTGGGATTCCTAGTGACTTTCTGAGCTAGGTTTCACAACAGTCCTGTTACACGTGGCTTCACTCACTGAGCACCAGTTCTGGTCTCAGGAACCGTATGAAGGGTTTTTCTTTCTATGTACAAATTAATTACACAACCAAATATTGCCACATCACAGAGGTGTATTGACATAATTGGGACTTCAACCCTTGATTCTGCTTTGTATTTTCCAAATGAGAATGGATAAAAACAAAACAAGGCACAACAATGATATTTAAAAATAGAGAAATTAAAGAGAATAGCTTTTCTTCATCACACAATATTGCAAATTATGTCAGAGTCAAAACATGATCAAAGTGAATTCAACTTTATACTATTTACTTGGGTTTTACATAGTAGATAAAGAAAAGAAATTAATTTGCATATTATTTGGGGACCTTTTAAGCTATAACTATAATTTTCAAAGTGGGAAAGTAACTAACCAGTGTTTGTAGAACAGGATGGCCAGCATTGTTTATGAATAAGGAAGGATAGGTTGTGAATATTTCTTGTTTTATTTTGTTTTTTCTTTGTCTAAAGAGTTGTCTTTAATGGTAAATGCAAAAGCCAAACAATACAAGCAAATAGGTTTGTTATATGAAAATTGTGAGTTTCCCAACATCTATGAGTCACTTATATCCCCAAAAGTGGTAGAGTCTACCAAAAATCACGAAGATTCAAAAGTAGATGATGATCTTTCCTCTGTGTTACTAAGTTTGGGTATGACTAAAGAATTCTTTTATTGCTAAATTAAAACTAGCCAGTACAAATATTTTTTAAACATTCATGCTTAAAGAATAAATAGTTGCTAGTGTCAAAAGTTCAGCTAATGTCAACATTAGCTAGATAGTATTAAGATTAGCCAGTATAGACTGGCTAATCTTAAGTTTCTTTCTCAGAATAAACAGCTAATCATAACATATATTTTAATTAACAGAGCTCTAAAACTGTATAATTTTGGAAGAGCAACATATAAGTTCAAAAATATTCTCACTACTTCAAATATGTGGTGAAATTAAAAGATCTTGAACACTGAATTCATTGAATCATTGAACTGAACAGTGAATCAAAAAATCCAGTTCAATTCAAAATTCTGCCATTTGTTTGCTAGATGCTTAAGGTATGCCAGTTCATCCCTCTATAAATGGATGAAAAGAATCTTAAGGATTCGTCATTAACTTTTTCATTCCTTTTTCAAATTTTCCTTCTACTACTCTTCTCTGATTTTTAAAATCTACTATTTTTTGCTCTTTTTTTACTGTCTGCAGTTAGGTGTTGGTTGTTCTAGCCTGAACTTCAGTCTTTAACATCCTTCTGCTTTCAAGAACAGCTCACTGGAGGTTTTATCAGTGCTTCCAACATGGTACGATCTAGGGACCAATATGATCATTTCCTTCTTGGTGTATATTTTGATTCTCATACAGGTAGGTTCTCATACAGTCCTGCTCCCTCAGGACTGCAGCCATTTCTTTCCACCCTTAAAGTGTCCCTCAGAATTGGATAATGGGTGATAGAGCTGCCAAATGGCACCAGATCTCACACCTAGTGCTAGTACTGGGGTCCTCTGGGATTTCTTTGTGCCAAGGTATTTTAGTCCTCTTTATCATCCCAGGGTGCCACTGTTGCTGCCATAGCCCACAGGAAGTGCTGCTTCTACTATGCCAGGCTTCTTATCAGCCTCCACCCCAGTGTCCATAGTCCTCTATGTCTTCCTAAGCTTCTCTGAGATGGAAAAATGACTCATTCTTACTTTTTTTGCGGTGGGGGAGGTTTTCTCCTCAGTATTCAGTCTGGCATATTGGTTTTTTTTTTCAAGTTGTGTGAGCAATATTGGGAGAGCTCAGCAAAAATGCTGGCTTTACTTGGCCATCTTGTCTTTGCCTAAGGCCAGATTTCTAAGCACTTTTCCAAGTTATCTTTCTAATTAGTTTCAAAGCTGCAATAAGATGGAGGACTAGATAATTTCTCTGATTCCCATTCTCTCAAACATCTCTGAAACAGAAATTATATGCCAAGTATAAAACAATTTCAGCTTTCTTCATAGTGTAGGATACCCAGAATCCAAAATAAGATTTTAAAGAATCAACAAACAAAATCTAAAACCCATAAATTCATTTACCCGAAGTTTACTCACTCCTCTTCCACACCTCCCATGTTACCAACAATAAAACTGCATTAGTAGACTCAAAGGCATGACATAAACTTACAAAAATCTACTCCCAAACCAGGAGACCCTAATCCCAGGCTGCAGAAATCATGGATCATCACTTATAGTACCATCACTAAAAACTCTGAATTGCTAACACCAGGCAAAAAACTAAGGAACAGAGGGAACAGGGCAAGACATCAGAAGAGGACACTTCATGTGAAGGTAGGTGGGAGGGGTTATGTGTAAAGAGCACAACATCAATCCAGGACCAGTTCTGATTGCAGGTAAGTCAGTTGGGGCAAAGACCTAGGTTGGTGAACTATTGGATTCTGACTTGGCCAAAGAAGAAGACTGAGACTTTGAGATCCAGTCCCTGAGGAAACCACAACCAGGAAAGTAGGGACTGAGAAAGAGAGTGATATGGGTAGAATAAGGGAAAAGAAAAGGCTGAAATTACCAAAGATTCCAGGAAGAAGAAAACTCCAAGACTTTTAGTATAAACAGATAAGTCAATGGGGAAAATGAAACACCAAAGTAAACATGGTCTCTGTAGTCAGTAAATGAGTTTAACCATCTATGAATAGTTGAAAACAAAGGAAAGCTATCCAACACTTGATGAGACAGGAGAACCTGTGGAGAACATGGAATCACAATATGCTGTTGCTTAGTGGTTCAAATAAGAAATGAGAATTATGAAAACTGAATTTATGAATTGCATAGCAAAAATAATGGAGAGAATAGAAAAAACTAGAATCTGCAATGGCAAACCTCACCAAGAAACAAAAGAGAGAACAACAGAATACGATTGCAAATAGACAGATGTGAAGGACAATTTAGAAGAAGAGAAGCAAAACATAAAAACATTAAAAGGAAATATGTTCTCTATGCAAGCAAAACATTGGTCTTGAAGAAAGGATACATAGAAATGACCTAAGAATTAAGTCTCCCAGAAGAATATAACAGGACAAAAAAATCTTAGCACAATAAAGAAGGAAATAATAGAAGAGAACTGCCCAGAACTTCTAAGCACAGAAAATGAAATACCAGTTGAAAAAATTCATAGATGGCCTCCAGGAAAAAAAAACACAAGGCTACAAATTCCAAAATACATATTCTTTAAATTTAACAATTCATTTCAGAGACAAAAAGTTCTGCAAATGATCAGAAAAAGAGCAAATAAAAAGAAAGCAAATTCCAGTAATGCAAGACTATTCAGCATCCATCAAAAAAGGTAGGATGGAACTGAATAATGTGTTCTGAAGAGCAATAAACCTGTTGCCCTCAAAATCTCAGATTAACAATACATAAAAAATAGACAATGAAGCAATTTCATTACTAAACATATACACACCAAGTGGTGTAGCATCCAAATTCATAGAGGAGAAGTTAAGGGAGTTACAGGAAGAAATAGATAGCAAAACTATACTAGTAGGGGACCTCAACCTCCCCCACTCTGAACTTGATAAATCTAACCTCAAAATAAACAAGAAAGAATTTGAGGAGGTGAAGAGATCTCTGGATAAGGTAGATATGACAGATCACTGGAGAAGATTGAATGATAGAAAGAAATATATGTTTTTCTAGTGGTACATGGCACATATACAAAAACTGGCCATATACTAGGCCATAAAATCCTCACAATCCAGTGCAGCAGAGCAGAGATAGTCAATGTATCCTTCTCAGATCATAATACAATAAAACTTACATGTAATCCAAGGTCATGGAAAAATAAATGAAAAGCTAATTGGAAACTAAACAATCTAATCCTAAAGAAAGAGTGTGTTAAACAACAAATTATAGAAACAATCAACAACTTCATTCAAGAGAATGACAATAATGAGACAACCTACCAAATCTTATGGGATATTGCAAAAGCAGTTCTTAGGGGAAGTTTTATATCTTTGCATGCCAACATGAATAAAATAGAGAAACAGTAAATCAATGAATTGGGTATGCAGCGGGAAAAGCTCGAAAAAGAACAAATTGAAAATCCCCAACTAAATATAAAATTAGAGATACTGAAAACCAAAGGAGAGATTAATAAAATTGAAATTAAGAAAACTATTGAACTAAGAAATAAAACTAAGAGTTGGTTTTATGAAAAAAAAACAATAAAATTGATAAACTTTTAGTCAATTTGATTTAAAAAAAGAAAGAAGAAAACACTTCACCAATATCAAAAATGAAAAGGGTGAACTCACCTCCAATGAGGAGGAAATTAAAACAATAATTAGAAATTACTTTGCCCAAGTGTATGCCCATAAATTCAACAATCTAAATGAGATGGATTATTATTGTAAAAGACAGAAACTGCCCAGATTAGCAGAAGAGAAAGTTGAATACTTAAATGACCCCATCTCAAAAAAAGAAATTGAACAAGTCATCAATGAACTCCCTAGGAAAATATCTCCAGGGCCAGATGGATTCACAAGTGAATTCTTTCAAACATTTAATGAACAGTTAAGTCCAATACTATATGGACTATTTGGGAAAATTGGGGAAGAAGGAGGTATCCCAAATTCTTTATATGGTACAAATATGGATTTGATATCTCAACTAGGAAGAGACAAAACAGAGAAAGAAAATTATAGACTGATTTTTTCTAATGAATATAGAAGCAAAAATTTTAAATAAGATTTTTAACAAAAAGAATACAGTAACTTATTATGAGAATAATATATTATGATCAGGTAGGATTTATACCAAGAATGCAGGGCTAGTTCAATATTAGGAAAATTATTAGCATTATTGATCATATCAGCAATAAAACTAACAGAAACCACATGATTATCTCAATAGATGCAGAAAAAGCTTTTGACAAAATATAACACCCATTCCTATTGAAAACACTGGAGAACATAGGAATAAATGGAACTTTCCATAAAATAATAAGCAGTATCTACCTAAAACCTTCAGCAAGCATTATATGCAATGGTGATAAGCTAGATGCATTTCCAGTAAGATCAGGGGTGAAACAAGGATGTCCATTATCACTACTATTATTCAATATGGTACTAGAAATGTTAGCTGTAGCAATAAGAGAAGAAAAAGAAATTGAAGGAATTAGAATAGACAAAGAAGAAACTTTGTAGATGATATGATGATATACTTAGAGAATCCCAGAGAATCAAGTAAAAAACTACTTGAAATAATAAACAACTTTGGCAAAGTTGCAGGTAACAAAAGAAACCTACACAAATCTGCATTTCTATATATTACTAATAAAGCCAAATAGCAAGAGATAGAAAGAGAAATCCCATTTAAAGTTAGGGTAGAAACTATGAAATATTTGGGAGTCTACCTGCCAAAGCAAACCCAGGGACTATATAAACACAATTATAAAACACTTTTCACACAAATAAAGTCAGATCTGAGTAAGTGGAAAAATATCAGTTGCTCCTGGGTAGGCTGAGCCAATATAATAAAAATGACAGTTCTACTTAAATTAATTTACTTATTCTGTGCCATACCAATCAAACTATCAGATAATTATTTTGTAGAACTAGAAAAAGTAATATCAAAATTCATCTGGAAGAACAAATAGTTCAGAATATCAAGGGAACTAATGAGGGAAGGTGGCCTAGCTCTACCAGATCTCAAATTGTATTATAAAGCAGCAATTATCAAAACCACTTGGTATTGGTTAAAAAAACAGAGGGGTAGACCAGTGGAATATGTTAGGTACTCAAGACACATTAGTCAATGAATATAGCAATCTACTGTTTGATAAACTCAAGGACCTCAGCTTCTGTGATAAGAACTCACCGTTCAATAAAAATTGCTGGGAAAACTAGATAATAGTGTGCCAGAAACTAGGCATAGACCAATGCCTGACACCATACACAAGAATAAAGTCCAAATGGGTACATGATCTAGGTATAAAGATTGGTACTATAAATAATTAGTGGAGCAAGAAATAGAGCATTTGTCAGATTTATGGAGAAGGGAAGAATTTTTGACTAAACAAGAGATAGAAAACATTATGAAGTGCAAAATGGGTAATTTTGATTACATTAAATTGAAAAGTTTTTGCACAACTAAACCCAATAAAGGTGACAAAATTAGAGGATGAGGAAATTGGAGTTAAGTGACTTGCAGTGGATAGAACACCAGTACAGGAGTCAGGAGGACCTGAGTTCAAATCTCACCTCAGGCACTTGACACTCACTAGCTGTGTGAACTTGGGCAAGTCACTTAACCCCAATCTCTTCATCCTGGGTCATTTCCAGTCATCCTGATGGATATCTGGTCACTGGACTCAGATGGCTCTGGAGGAGAAGTGAGGCTGGTGACCTGCACAGCCCTCCCTCACTCAAAACAAAGTCAAGTGCAAGTCATGTCATTACTTCTCTAATGGCATGATCTTCTTCAACAACAAAGGACGAACACACACAGAAATAGAATATAGAATATATAGAAATAGAAATAATGTCAGAGAAAGTTACCAATGCTATGTGAAAGCATAACTAAAACATAATTATTTATTCATTATAAATATATCAGAAATTCTGATATGCCTCACATGTGTAATAGGGATGAGATTACATTCATATCAAGGATTTTGCTCAACCTAAAGTCTACACCCATGGACAAGGATGTAAAATGAGAACAATACCTCTAAGGTAGTTGTATCAAACTCAAATAGAAGTGGAGTCACTAATCCATACAAAAGAATCCCTACAGGTCAGACATTGACTTGGTTTTAAAATGCAACCTCATCTATTTTTATTATATTTTTTATTTATTTTGTTAAATATATTCCCCAATTACATTTTAATTTATTTGGGCTGCATGCATGAGAATTGGTGTTTTTGATACCTCTGGCCTAGAGTACTAAGAGATTAAATGACTTTCCCAGAGTTATATACTTGCTTTCATAAAAGTACTATCAGAAAGCAACAGT
Source organism: Notamacropus eugenii (assembly GCF_028372415.1). Lineage (NCBI taxonomy): Eukaryota > Metazoa > Chordata > Mammalia > Diprotodontia > Macropodidae > Notamacropus > Notamacropus eugenii. The sequence goes on along the minus strand of NC_092874.1, from coordinate 181,843,970 downwards.
TCTCTTAGATGCCTAAGATCATTTCAAAATTCAGGTTTAGGATTAACCAAGGTTAACTTTTCCTTATAAATTTGTTATTAATAACCTGAAATCCTCTATTCTCCTTTTCATCATACCATTCAACATGTCAAATTTACACATTACATTATAAATTTAATGCAAAACACTCTTTACCATGCAGGGAATTTCTTTTTTCCTAGTACTTTCATGCTGGTATAACTTTGTCTTTTCAGCTCTTCATTAGTACTTCCTACCAAAACCCTCTAAATTTTATATCTAATTAAAATAATTTATCATAGAAGTGGAGAATAAAACAGGATCTCAGAGGTCATTTAGTCTAATCCTCATCCAAAGCATAAACTCCATACTCATATCTAACCTGTTTCCAAAATTAACTTGTAAAACTATGAGATGCATTTCTCTACACATAAAAACATATTAAGAAAAATTAACCATCATATATTCTTACCTATGTATCATTCATAAAGCACACTGATTTATACAAAACAATATAATTAAATCATACTTTGTGTTGACCTCACAATTCTCACTTTATAGTGGAAGAAACTGGGCCTCCAAGATATTAGGTGAATTGCCTAGGATCACTTAGTATCAGATTCAGAACTGGAATGACCTATGTCTTTAGTTTTCGAGACTTTCTCTTCTGCCATCACACTGAATGCTACATTAAGAATATGTGCTAAATCTATGATTTCATGGGAACTGGGGACTCCTCAATGAGGACACCTTTTCTGCTACTCATAGCAAATGGAGCAAATGCTAAGTAACTTTTCCAGGGTTTCACAGTCAGGATGTTTCAGAGGTGAAACTGGACCCTATGTCTTCCCTACTTCATAATCATTACCTTCTTTGGGTTCTGCACGTAGAAGGTTAAACCTCCTTTTTGCTGGAAAAAGGAGAGCCAAATTCAACTTGGAATGAGTATCTTTTTATCTCCAGGTATTTAAACATTTCTATGATATCTCTATTCTAGAGATCCAAAAAGAAATTAAAGGTACTCTTTTGTTGAAGAGAATTATAATATTTCCTTGTTTAAATGAACTGGGAAATAAAAGTCATAAAATATTTCTTCTGCTGCTGTTTGGATGCTGCTAATTCCAGATTTCAAAAGTAGAAAGAAAATTAAATCAAAGTTAATACAGAAAAAAATGAATTTCTGAGTGTGGAGTTCAACCTTCTTCCAGATAACTACAATGTCATCAAAGATCACAATGACCATTTTACAGAGGAGTTTTTATGTTTGTGTAAATTGAATCACAGGACACATTTTCAGCATCTATGAATTATAAGAATAATATGGTCCTAAAGTACATGAAAATTAAACTTGACCAAGTAATTTCTGCTGCAAATACATTAACTTCAATGAAATGATGGTATACATGTAGATGTAAATCACAATGCAAATATAAAATGTAATTATTATGGATTGAAGGTGTTTCCTTGATTAGATGAATTTGCCTTGTTCTTCAGTGTCATTGAATTAATCCTTCTTTCAGAAAATTCATAGGTATGTATCATCAATTAATACTTCACTGCTGATGATGTCAACATAAGTGCTACCTTCTTGATATTTAAAAGAATGAACCTGAGAATTAAAGACAGGTTACGAAAATTAGAGCACACACATAGAATCTATTCCCTAGAACAAATCACCCATGGTCTCATGGACTTGTAATCCTTTTAGAGGTAATATGGCCCCAGAGACGGCTAATGAAAAAAGACAGTAGTAAACTTAGAAGGAATTCCTAAACTAAGAGGTGGAGTTAAAGGTGATGAGAGTCAAAGGAACCAAAAGGTAGCAGAACAGACCCAAACTTTGCCTTAGATAGTCTGCTATAGTGGAAAGAGTACTGATTCTATAAGCAATGGACCTGGATTCAAATCTTACTTTTGACTCATAAATTGTGTGACATAGAACAAACTGAAATGTTCTTGGGCTTAATTTTTCTCATTTAAAACATGGGAGTGTTGAACTTAATAGCTTTGTGGTTCCTTCTATCTCTAGTTCTAGAACCCTTTGATACTTTATTTGTACTTTAAATGATAAGAACTGTGCAGATTCAGAGAAAGACCCCTAAAATGGTTTCTTCTTTGGGGGGGGGTCTCAATTCTTAGTGCAGATGATTATATATGTCCAAGGCAGAGGCAGTGCTCACTACAGGAATGGGATGCTTGATTCTCTAGCCTTCCCTAGTGTTATCCTTTTGTGGGAGATGTAGGAACTCATTTGGAGTATTGTGTGGTCCTTGGGAAAGGAACAGGCCTTTCAGAGAGGACAGATTTGTTTTGATTTTTTTAAAGGCCAGAGTAAGAACTCTTTGCATTTTTTAAAGGTTAGTTATCATTAAGTCACTGATTTTTATATTGTGTTGATTTTTTTTCCATCATTTGAAAAAAAAGCAGGAAGGGAAAATGTATGGTCATATTTTTCACAGCTATGTAAAGGGCAAAAAGTCCTAATTGACATGGAACAGAGGGTATTATAGAATGCAAAATAGATAATTTCCCCCAAAACCTAAATAGAATTACCTATTGTTATGCAAAACAAATCAACAAAACAAATGGAAATATTGACCATATTTGAAAGTATATGCTTCATTGTGCAGTTAAGAGTTCACCATTTGGAAGCTAATGGCTCAGTGGACACAACATTGGGCATGGAGTCAGGAAGACCTGAGTTTGGATCTAGTCTCAGGTACTTTCTACCTGTGTGACCCTAGACAAATCATCTGACTTCACTGTGCCTCAGTTTACTTAACTGTAAAATGGAGGTGATGATAATACTATTACCTACCTCATAAGACTGTCATGAGGGTAGAATGAGATAATAACTGTAAAGCACTTAGAATAGTGCCTGTCACATAGTAGGTGCTATATAAATACTTACTCCTTCCTTCCCTCCCATTATGGTGCTATGTTTTATCATCAGTCTGCTTGGATATGAATGGATCGTATTTTTCTGTAGGTTCAGACAAATATTCTTCTATGTGTTTTTAACCTTGATCCATGAGTGGCAACTGAGAATCTTGCACCTTTTCTATAAAAACTTAGACACCAGCCAAATTCTGATGTTCTCAGCAGTGATCCTAGGTAGATACATGAGCTAGAGAATGAGGTGTGAGTTCTCATGATTAAACCCGGTTCATGACACAAAGCTTTTGGTTCAGAACAAAAAGTGACTCTAATACCAATGTTATCTTGAAAATTGTTCTGATCGTTCAATAGTTCACAATTATTATCATAAAGTACTTCTATGCTTGGCTTCTAAGACAAGACCCTCAATATTTGGTCCTACACAATCCAACATTTCTCTCCCTACGCCCTAACAATATCCATTGTCCCACTTCAGTTTGACAGTTCTAACTGACAGAAAGTTCTTGCCTCAGTTATTAGCCTTTGAACCCACTATATGCCTATATTCTTGTTGATGCTGTAGGCCTGTTTCCAGCACTCTTTGACTGGTTCTTGTTACCTTCCTCAATTAGCCAATCAATATATCAATTATTTAATAGCTCTAGGAACTAGACCTTAAAAATAAAAGAAAACCAGTGTCTGTTTTAGTATTCCCCTTGCCTTATCCCTATGATATAGTGTATCTCTCCATTTTTCCTCTCTAATTCCCCTTAACTTGTAGGCTTATTTCTGTTTCCCTTCCTGACTTTTTAATTTCATTGTTTCTTTGACCCCTTGAGTTTATATTTGCTGGCTCCCAATGTATTCACCCAATTGATCCATGGTAAATTCTAACCTTATTGTTTACATTACTAGGGATTTCCTGGTTTCAATCAATCGCTTTGTACCTATAGCATATTGCTATCTATGTTCCAGCACTGAAATCTACATCTTATGCAAGCATACCATAATTATTCTCGTTTATTGGCCTTTGTTAATATTGGTGACTCATCTGGAACGGCCTCCCACAAAGCCTTCTCTGATGAAGACTTTGATGCACTTAAACATATTTATATATGTGTGTGCCACTAATTTCTTAACTATAATGTAAGCTCCTTGATAGTAGAGAGACATGGTTTATATGAAATCTCTCTGAAATGTAACAAGCATATTCTAGGTACTCAGTAAAACCTTTATTGAAAAATGAAAAGGGCCCATGTTGTGATATCAAAATACAGATATAATTTTCCCTACCAACTGCTTTCATCTGTGAACATGGCATTGGATTTTGAAAGGTTTTAAATCCCTCCAGAAGAATAATACTCACGTATGAAGAGCAAAGAGTACAAGACAAGATATAATAAAGTGGTAGTCAGGATTTCAGATTATAATGGCAAAAGATGTACAGCTAATCCCACTATGAACATACAGAAGTTCCTCTTCTGTGCAATACAATTTTTCTTAAACACTCTTATTTAAGTGCTTTGAAAGGTGTACAGAAATGTGTACAGGTGTAAATAAAATAATTGCAGGTATTGTACTTCTAAAGAATGATACATTTTATTTTCAACAAACAATAGGTGTCCCCCCAAACCCTGCCTATATTATTTGTCCTTTAAAAACAGTTAAACAAAGCCACCTAACATACTAATTGAGACTGGTAATATATGTAATAACACTTAGCAGAAAAGAAATGTGCTTTAATATCATTTGGAACCAACACTGGCCATGAATTTAAAATTACCTGAATCTGAAATTTTTTTAATGCTGTCTTCATTTCTGTATTCACTGTTGTTGTGTATATTGCTCTTCCAATTCTGCTTTTGTATTGTGCTTTTATACTACTCTTTTACTCTCTACATCAGTTCATGCAAGTCTTCCTATGTTTTCCTGAGCCATACATGCTTGTAATTGATTTTAATATAAAAATATTACATTCTATTCATATAATAAAGGTAGATGGGTGGCTCAGTGGATAGGAAAACTCTACTTCATGGGTTCAAGTCTGGCCTCAGATACTTAACATCGTATGACCCTGGGAAGTCACTTAATCCAGTGTGCCTTGTTTCTTCATCTGTAAAATAAGATGAAGAAATAAATGGCAAACCATCCCAGTATCTTTACAAAGAAAACCCACCTGGCGTCATGAAGAGTTAGACACAATGGAAATGACTCAACAACAAAAATTAATGCAATTTGTTCATCCATTCCTCAATTGCCAAGCACACAATTTGCTTCTAGTTTTTTGCTATTGCAAATGTGCTGTTGAAAAGACCCTCTTGAACCTGAAGGTCAATGCAGCTCATTCTCCTAAGGGATATCAGAGATGGAAAAAAGGGGAGATGTGACAACATGAAAGTCTTTTGTATACACTCTCAGTTCCAAAACAGCTACTAATTATATGTTCATTCCTTCAACATGTGGTTAGATGATTAGAAACCATCATACATGTTCCTGCTTCAAAGTAGAAAGATGGGCCCTCCAACTAACACCATTAGTTCAGACTCACCAAACCTCCTCATAAGGTCTGGCAACAAGAAGAGAATGCTGTACATGCTCTCAGAATGGGGTCCCATTGGTTTGTCCTATATATTATAACATTATTATATTGTGTATACAATGTATAAATGAGTACTGTTCTATGGACTTCTTTTGTATTGTCATATCATATTTGTATTATCATTATCATATCATATTATCATAGGTGTATTATCACATATCATATTTAACAACTATTAATAATTCTTGATTAGGTATTATATTGATTCTCTAGGGTTTTCTAAGTAAACCATGCAAAGAGTTATGATTTTGTATTCTCTTTGTTGATTTTTATTCTTTTCATTTGTAAATCTTGTCTTATTGCTATCAATAGCATTTCTAGTACTATGCCAAAAAATACTGAAGAAAGAGGATATCTTTGGGCTTCAGCTATGAAATTAGTGGCTTTCAGGTTTTTTTTCATTACAGCTAAAACAAGCTCTGAGTTTTATTTTGTCCTGTTTTTAATAAATGTTTGAACATTATTAAGGAAAAGCCACATTCTTCATAATATATACAACATTCATCACTTAATTCCAAATATGCGAAGGTTTTAATATGTAAGATAAAGGAAAACAGTTCACTGGTATATCAGGCACTTCCAAATTTACAAATTAGATTTAAATCTAAATATGATTTATGTAATGTTTCCCAGAAGTTTGATATTTATTATCTTCTTGAAAAGAATTATATTAGAAGATTATTATAAAGGATTATAATCTGATACACACACCCAGAAGTAGCCCCTAGTGGTAATAACTTGCCTTAACTTTTGAACACTTGCATAGTAGGATCCCACTAAATATTTATGGATGGATAGAGGGAAGGAAGAAAGGAAACAAGGAAGGAAGGAAGCAATAAAAGAAGGAAAGAAGGAATCATCTCATTTCTCTCCCTTTAATATAATCTTAAAATTTGTGAAGCTAAGGAAATTGGAACTAAAGACTCTAAGAAATATATGGTGATAATATAGTAATAAGAAAAAATTGACAAATAATGTTTTTCAGGAGTTATATGCAAAATATATTTCTTATGTTCATTAATAAACTTTATGACATAATATCATAGAAAGTGAAATTAGCAGAAACCTAAAGATCAGTCATCTAATGCCCAGCTTTTACAGATGAAGACATTGAGATGATGGTAAGTAGAATATCTTGTTTAACATTAACTTAAATAATTTTTATAAATAAATTTCAATTTTTTATAAAAAGTGTGCTAAAGGCAAAATATCTTAAAGTCAATGTACAAATTTATATTATACATGTAATTTTCTTTCCATGTGTGTATTTGCGTTCACCAGTGTAAGGAACTCCATTTGTAGAAAGCCCCTCTCTCAGCACAGAAAATGATGTCAGCTTTTTCCTTTTATCGCCAGTTTCTAGGCAAACAGGCTTGCAATCAAGGCCAACAATTGGCATTCCAGTGATCCTCCTCCCATTTTCTGTTGCCTCGTATGTGTTACATTCCACCATTAGAACTTATATTCTGTAAGAACAATGACTGTTTACCATCTTACTTGTATTTATAAAACCTTGGCATTTGGCACAGGGTTTGGTGCATAGTGAGTGATTAGTAATGCTCACTTACTCAAGCACTCTATCTATCTATCATCAATCTTACCAACTCACAATCTTACAAGTTTCCATTAACACTGAGAAACTATGTAATTTGCCTGTGATCATTCAGCTAATATGTTTCAGAGGTAGAACTTAAAAGCTAGGACTTATGAATTCTATGGCTCACCCTCCATTTGCTATACCATGTTGCCTCTCAGATACAGGATTTTAGTAATTTTAAAACAATTAGCGCTATTCCCTAGTCAAAATTCATGAATTTTCTCTGTAAATCACCAGAATAAAATCAGTTTCCCCACAATTAACCAAATCTGGGTCAAATAACTAAGAGCAACACATTGAAAGACAATAAAACAGCACGATGCAGAATGCATCAACTATGTGTCTCATACTATACTCATTCATCATTAAAGTATCTATTATTCTGAACCAACTTCATTATCTGACTCTCTAACAGGAATAACAGTAATAATCTAACTCACTCCTAAATTTCAGTGTTTTCTTGTGATAAACAACAAAACGATGGTGTATGTATATACTTTATGAAACAATTATTTTCCTGACAATGCTATATTCCTCATTATTTAATAGTCTGAGAAAAAACTGTTAATCTTGTAGTTAGTCAATCCAAACTTTCCTTTCTAAGCACCATCCAGCTATACAGGTTTTTGCACATTGGTTTTTAGGTTTTTCTCTCTCTTTCGTGTCCTCTCTGACACACAAGTCTAATTAGCTGCTAAATCCTATGAATTCTACTTATGGAATCTGGTTTTTCTTCTCTAGCTTTCTTCTATCACAATATTAGATATTGTTGTCACTTGTGTAGCATGATCTTATCACCACTCCCCATGCCTAGCACATGCGTGCGTGCACACACAAACACAGACACAGACACACACACACAGACACAGACACACACATGCACACACACACAATTTTCCTGAGAAAATGCTAGTTTCTAAAAGGTGAAGGGCTACTCAAGATTTTTTCTTTCTATCCCTAACACTTAGCACAATGGCAAGCACATAGTAGGTTCTTTGTAAGTGCTTAAAGGCTGATTAACTTCGTATCACTACTAGGCTGATCTTATGCCAATATGTGGTCACATAAATCCTTTTCTTAAAACCTTCTGCTCACCCTCTATTCCCTACTGAAAAACTTCAGACTACTTAGGCAGATTCTCAAAGCCTTTTAAAACTTGTCCCCACACTAACTTTTTTTCCCTCTTTATCTCATAACCCTCTATATTTCCTATGACCCTGCCAAGCTAGACTAAGGAAATATTTCCATATATATGCCCTGCGCTGCCCAGTCTTTGAGCTTTATCTGACTTGGAATATTATTGATAGCTAATAAACATTTCTTAAAAAGAGAAGAATAATAATGATAATCCTATAATCTCTGATACAATATAATAAATTAACAGTAAATACTTCAACAAATATTTCCAAGTATTAAAGTATCAAAATATTTAATAAAGTATTTATATTATATCTAACATGTAATAAACAGAAATTGCTAAAACTGAAGACATTACATTTAATCTGAAATTTTTCTCCAATAATACATAATATTCAAAGAGATATCTAGACTTTGACAATTTGTCAAATAGTTTCCTGCTACAAAAATATGTAAATATTGCCCTATGACCTGAGCTACTGATTTACCCTGAAGTATGACTTGAAGTCCTTGACATTTCTATGGATAATATAATTGTAATAATGTTTTCCCTATCCACACAAATGATTTATCCTTTTTAAAATGTATACTTATTGTGCCATTTGCTTGGATGATACCCTGTGGCAGTAAGTTCTACAGTTTAATTGTATTTTACATGAAAATGATTTCTTTTTATCTGTTTTGATCATGCTAGCTGGTTTCATTGGGTGCTTCCTCTTAGCTCTTACTGTGGCAAAAGGTAAATACAATTACCAGCTGACATACTTTCCTCATTACCATATTCTATCCACAATAAAGAAAAGCATTTATTTGTTTCTCATTTTTGATTCATGTTTACACATGAAGCATTCATTTTTGGATCGCGAATTTCAACTATTTCATTTTATATCCCCTTTGGTGATAGAGAGCAGCAATAGTACAGTCCTCAAGGGAGTGCCTTTGGGATATGGCTCTCTTTCAGGCTGCTTCAAAGTTCTCCTTCCTCCTAATCTTATTGGCAAAAATGAGAAATTGACGACTTCTCTATATGTAAAATCAATACAGGGATTTGAAATGTCAGAAAGTTATAATTTTAAAAGTTCACTTGTAGCTGTTAAAAACAAGTCAATAATTATTTACATACATACAGTAGGTGTCAAATTTGCTTTGCGTAAGTAATAACCTAGATAATCTCAGGCAGCGAATAAGGACTTGAGATATGCAAATATAAGATACAGATGGATATATGCTTATTTATATATGTACAATGCAGTGTGTTGACTTAGCATAATTTAATTTGTCTTTAACCACATAAGGAGGCAGCATGGCAAAGCAGATAAAAGAGATCACACCTCAAAGTCTGGAAGACATGGCTTCAGGTTCTGTCTTAGGCACATACTGACTGTATGACTCTGGAGATGTCATTTAACCTCTCAGTTCTCTAAGAAGCTCTCTGTGACGATGAATTATGTAGAAGATGCTGATCTGCATTAGCATAGAGAATTTCCTCATCTGGGAGTTCTTAGAGAATGCAAAAGGTTCAGTCCTGATCTATAATTACAATACTAATTCTAAGTAGTCTATAGTTATCAAAATGAGGCATTCATATTGCAATTTCTGAATGCCATGCACCAGAACTTTTTGCAATTCTTATACCCCATTGACTTAAAAAAATTTCTTGCATAGTCCCCCTAACCACTAAAATAATTAATTATGTTCAATTTTCAGGTATCTTATATCCTTATATTTTCTTTCATGAAATATATAAATGATTATAATATGTAACCTTGTATTACTCAATTGGTTATTGAAAAAATAGGTGGTGGTCATCATCATCATCTTCATTTACATAGTACCTACTCTGTGCTAGGCATTTGGCTAACTGCTTTAAACAAATATCTCATTTCATACTCATACTAGCTCAGGGAGGTAGTGGCTATTATTATTTCCATTTTACAGATGAGGAAACTGAGGCAGAAGTTGTGATTTGCCCGAAGTCACACAGTTGCTATGTGTCTGAGGTCAGATTTGAGCTCTGGTCTTTCTGGCTCTAGGCCTAGTGCTTTATCCACTGTGCTACCCAGGAGCTTCTGACAGAATTGAAAGTCTACTAAATTCCTATCTATTACCATGGGGTACTGAACCTTTAAGGCAGTCAGATACACACCTTTTTGTACTCTGAAGCCAAACTTGCTTATTATTCCAATTATATTTTGATTTCTTACTTTGGCATTCCATTTCTCTTATTATTGATGTGAATTTGGGGGGGGGTGGATATTATTGCTGTAAGATGTCCTTCTTCATAGAACACTGACCTCTTTGGCATCAGCAGTTGTAGCACAGACTTGTATTACTGTAATGGCAAACAGTTTGCCTTCAATTTAAACAGATCTTCTGACATTCTTGAGATTAAACCACAATACTGCTTTTATTACCCTTTCATTCACTATGAGAGGTGCTTTACTTCTTCTAAGTGATTCTTACCCTCAGTATTATATGCAGTGATTATTTGAATTAAATTCACACATTCCCATCCATTCAAGTTCATTGACTCCCCAAGATATTACTGTTTAATCTTTCTATCTCCTGCTTGATCACATCTAGTTACCCTTGATTCATAGAATATTCCAGGTTCCTATGCAACATTGATCTTTACAACACTGGAATTTCCTTTAGTCATCAGACACATTCACAGTTGAGCTTCCTTTCAGCTTTGGCCTAGTTGCTTCATTAGTACTGGAGTTAATTGTTGTCCTCCACTCTTCCCCAGTAGCATACTAGATACCTTGTGACCTGAGAGACTCATCTTCTGGGTGTCATATATTTTATCAAATTAATACTGTCTATGGGGTTTTCTTGGCAAATATAATGGAAGGGTTGCCACTTCCTTCTCCAGTGAATCACCTTTTGTCAGAGGGGCATCTAGATGGTGCAGTGGACAGAGCATCAGTGCAGGAGTCAGGAGGACCTGAGTTCAAATCTCACCTCAGACCCTTGACACTCACTAACTGTGTGACCTTGGGCAAGTCACTTAACTCCAATTGCCTCATCCTGGGTCATCTCCAGTCATCCTGATGAATATCTGGTCACTGGATTCAGATGGTTCTGGAGGAGAAGTGAGGCTGGTGACCTGCACAACCCTCTCTCACTCAAAACAAAGTCAAGTGCAAGTCATGTCATTATTTCTCTGATGGCATGGTGTTCTTCGGCAATGAAGGATGAACACACACCTTTTGTCAGAATTCTCTACTATGTACTGTCTGTCTTACATAATCCTGCATGGCATAGTTCATACTATCATTGAGCTATACAAGCCTTCCACTATGACAAGGCAGTGATCCAGGAGGGGGAGTAAAGAAGGAAAGCAAAACATAAAGGAAAAAGAGAAATACCTAAGTGAATACAAAATTCCAGGGAATAGCAAGGAGGCATAAGGTTTTCCTAAATTTACAATGCAAAGAAATAGAAGAAAACAATAAAATGAGAAAGCTGAGAGAACTCTTCAAGAAAATTAAAGATATCAAGATTACATTTCACGCAAAAATGATTATGATAAAAAACAAAAATGGCAGACACTTAACAAAAGCAAAAGAGATTAAGAAGGAGTGACAAGAATACACTGAAATCTTATACAAGAAAGGTCTTAGCAATATCAATAATCACAATGGTATGATTACTGATCTCAAACCAGACATCCTAGAGGATGAAGTCAAGTGGGAATTAGGAAGCATTGCTAACAATAAGGCTGTTGGATATGATGGAATTCCAGCTGAGTCCTTAAAATCCTAAAACATGATCCTATTAAAATGCTACATGCAATACACCAGTAAATTTGGAAAACTCAACAGTGGCCACTGGATTGTAAAAATCAGCTTAGATCCCAAACTTAAAGAAGGACAACGCAAAAGAATGTTTAAATAGAAGGAAGGTTTGCTTAAGATTCTGCAAGGTAGGCTTCAGCAATATTTGAACTGAGAATTACCAGAAAAGCAGGCTGATTTTCAAAGCGGTAGAGGAACTAGAGACCAAATTGCCAACATCTGCTAGATTATGGAAAAAGCAAGGGAGTTTCAGAAAAACATCTGCTTCTGCTTCATTGACTACATGTGGGGATGACAACAAAATGAAACAAGTCCTCAAAAAGATAGGAGTACCAGGCCATCCTATTTGTCATTGGAGGAATCTGTATGTGGGCCAAAAAGCAACAGTTAGAACTGAATATGGGACAACTGATTGGTTTAAGATTAGAATAGGAGTATGATAAAGTTGCATATTGTAATCTTAAACTTATATGCAGAGTATATCATGTGAAATGCCAGACTGGATGAATCAAAAGCACAAATTAAGAATGCTGAGAAAAATAATCTCAGATATGCAGATGATACCACTTTGATGGCAGAAAGTGAAGAGGAATTAAGAAGTCTTTTGATGAGAGTAAAAGAGGAAGGTGTAAAAACTGGCTTGAAGCTTAACACTGAAAAAAATTAAGATCTTGGCACCTTGTCCTATTGCTTCCTAACAAATGGGGGAGAAAAAAATGGAAGAAGTGTGAGATTTCATATTCTTGGGATCAAAGATCACTGCAAATGGCAACTGCAGCCATGAAATTAAGAGATGCTTGGTCCTTGGAAGGAAAGCTATGGCAAATCTGGAGACCATACATATTGTTAATATATTTTTGCATACTAGGAAGATCTTTCCCATTCATTGATAGGCCCCTGTGACCTGCTTCAGTAACATGGAAGCTTGAGTCACATGAGCCTATGGTGGGAGGAGCTTGCGGAACAGGTGGAGCAGGAAGGGTGGAGCAGAGCAGAACAGAGAGAATGTTGGAAACAGCAGTTAGAGCTGAGTGAGAAAGAGGAAGCAGGCAGTGAACTGTGAGTGTTTGCTTGTGGGAAGACCCTAGCAGGGGGAAGACTTGGGGATGGTGATGACCCCTGCATTGTTATTGTGTACAAATTTCTTTGTTGCTATGATGGATTTCACTTTCTGGTGTTGGGATTTGGTTTTATGGTATTTAAGGAAATGTTTTGGCTCTGTCTTCCATGTGGAGAGTCTGTTATATTTCATGATTCAGAATTATGCCAGCATATTCATAGCTGATGTAGGCGCTGTGAAACTAAAAAACTAAAAAACAGAGACATCACCTCCATGACAGAGTCAATATATATAGTCAAAGCTATGGTTTTTCCAGTAGCTGTGAGTGTTGGACAATAAGGGAAGTTCAGCACCTTAGAAACAATGCTTTTGAACTGTGGTGCTGGAGAAGACTTTAGAGAGTCCCATGGATGGCAAGGAGATCAAGACAATCAATACTTAAAGAAATTAGTTCAGACTATTCACTAGAAATATTCAAATATTCAATATTCAAATATTGAAGCTGAGGTTTAAATACTCTGTCCACATAATGAGAAGACAGAATTTATTGGAAAAGACCCTGAGGATGAAAAAGATTGAAGGTAAAAGGAAAAGGGGATGGCAAAGGATGAGATAGACAGATAGTGTCATGGAAGTAACTAACATGCGCTTGGAGAGACTTCAAGAGAGTGGAGAATAGGAAAACTTGGCATGCTGTGGTCCATGAGATCACAAATTGTTGGACATGACTCAATGACTGAAGAACAACTGAACATGCTCTCTTCAAAGTTTCCAGTGATCCTTTTTTTGGCCAAAGCTGATGGCTTTTTTAAAAATCCTCACATTTCTTGACTTCAGTGTTATTCACCTGCTCTTCTTGAATTTTTATGACACTAATTTTGCCTAGTACTCCTCTTAACGCTTTGACTAATCATTCTCTCCTTGTCTTACTCTCTGGTTCAGCAATGCTTACCTACTTGAAGTTTCTCAAATAAAACAGCCCATTGGCTATCTCATGCCTTTGCACTGGCTGTTCCCCATGCCTGAAGTGCTTTTTCCTCTTACGTCTTTCTTTTGCTTTCCCTGACTTCTTTCAAGACTTACTTCAAGTCCCATCTTCTGAAGGAAGTTATTCCCAGTCTTCCCTACCCCCAATGTTAATGGTTTCCCCTTTCAGATCACACTTTATCAGCTCTGGACATACTGCATATATATATATATATGTATATACATATATATATATATATATATATACACATATACACACACATATATATGTATGTATATATGCATATGTGTATATGTATATGTACACATATATATACATAAATGCATTTATCTACATGTTTCCCACATTAGAATGTGAACTGCTTGAGTCCCAGGACTTTCTGTTTTGTTTTTGCTTTGTTTGCTTGCCATTCTTTGTATCCCCAACAATTATCACAGTGCCTGGCATATAGAAGCACTCAATAAGGCTTGTTGACAGCTTTTTGAAGACAGTAAGAATGGTAGCATGTATAAAATTTTAGGGTATATATTCTGCATTGAAGATGGCAGAAATCATTCTAAATATTAATAGATATGCCACAAAGTACTTGGGATTTACCACAGTTTATAAGCTTGATTATAATGCCGACTTCAAAAGTTGCACTTTGGCAGATTTTCTGTCTCATATGGCTGGAGTTCTGTTAGAGAGATCACACGTGTGATTCTGGCTGCTCCTCAGGACTTCTTCCCTGTCTGAACAAATTTAACTTTTCTCCAGTCTTAAATCTACATGGAATTCCCTCTGTTTCATATATTTTGTTTTTTCCAATAGCTATTATGTATCCCCTGTCACTCTAGAATTTTTTGGTTCAGTTTTCTATTTTCAAGAGAGGGTTGTGGTTGTGTCTATCCCAAGTGTCTGTGTTTCCAGTTGCATGGTTTGCCCCCTTTGTCTCTCATCATTGCTTTTGGCCCAGTCTCTTGACAGGAAATGAGAGATTTATTTTATCTGGCCTGAACAACATTGTTCCTTCCTGACTACTGGTGTTACTTCACTCCAAATAACACAACTTTGTGCTCACAGCCTGCCCAAGGTCAAAGCCTGAGGGTGATAGACACATTTAAAAGCAGGGGGGAGGCATGGAACAAGAAGGAAAGAGGGTTAAGTAGAGAAATAAAGTTGGGATGCAAAAGTTAAACCTGCCCAGCTCTGTGTTTTCTGCCAGGACTGGGATGGAATCTGTTTTGAAGAGTTGGAAAGGAGAATATTTTCTTCCAGATGTTATCAATCTAAAATGACACTGTGAAATAATTTAGGTTTGAAATTCATCTTTTTTAAAAGTCATGGGCACTGTAAAGAAAGGGTTTACAAAACTTTACAAAAAGCATAATTTTGGTATTTTCATCTGAATGATTGTCAGAATTCATACATTTTTCTGATAGTGGAAGTTTTCAGGGGAAACCTTGATTTCTTAGACAGAGGAACCACAGATGGGGTTGAACAAGTCAAACTGAGGGACATGCTCTTTAAACAAAGGAACTCCAGTTTGCCCCCTAGTGACTGGAGTGCTACATCAAGAATTATTGGCAATTGACCATCAAGTTGTTAGATGAATCTCCTCCTTAACTCTTGAAGTATTTTGTTTTGTTTTTGTAACATATTCATTTCTGAATCTAAAATGTATTATTAAAGGGATGGTTAAGGAATATCTCAAAAAGGAATCAGTGATCACTAAGAATCTCCATGGCTTCAGTAACAGTTGGTCATGGCAAAGTAACCTTATTTCATGTTTTGATTGGTTTATTAAATTGGTAAGCAAAGGAGATGCTCAATTAGCAAAGCATTTGACAATGTTTTTCATGTTTTCTGGTAGATGAGATGGAAGGGTAGTCCAGTTAGAATAAGAATGGGATCAATGATTAGAACCAAAGAGTAAACATTAATGTTTCTGTGTCTATTTGAAAGGAGGTTTCCAGAGAATCTTCGTTTGACCCTGTGCCATCTAATATTTTATAAGTGGCCTGGAAAATGTCATGAATGATATCTTTATCTAATGTGCCAATTACACAAAGTTCTCCTGCCTAGGAAAAAGATTGGATGATCTATTGCGGATAATGGTGATCCAAGTTGTCTTTGTTGTGAAGCACTTAATCTGCACATTCAAAGCTGACCCAGGTACTGAGGGCTCAACATGAAGAACTAAAATTTCTGCTCCTACATCTGAGTGAGCAGTAGGAATAGCTCTCTAAGATACTCAGAATCCAGTTGGTCAATGAACAGAGAATACTCAACATCTAGGAAGTTATTCCCACTGTTCACTTGGATCTAGATGAAACAATATCATATATATATATATGTATGTATATATATACACATATGTGTATATACATATGTGTGTAAGTATACATATATACATGTGTATATATACATATGTGTGTGCCTATATGTATGTGTATATATACATGCACACACAAATATAGTAAGCATAATACAGTAAGCATAATTTGATGCAAAATCTTCCTCTCTCTTCGGCAAGTACACTATCCACTGCACAAGGCCATTTCCAAATTTCTGAAAGTAGTCATGGGAAATATCTCTAACAAATGTGGAGGAGCTCAGAAACTATCTGAAGGAAACGCTAGTTATCGGTACCATGATGGATTCCCATAGTCCATATGCCTCACCCGTACCTGTGATAGGGAAGAAGTATGGCAAGGTTAAGACTGCATAGATTATTGAACTTTGATTAAGAGAACAAGGGTAGATCAATACAACTTGCTGTGCCCTGGACTTGTCAGACAGTAATTCTCAGGGTCAGGAATATTCAGTGGGATGATAGTGGCAAAAGAAGATAAGGAAAAGATAGTCTTCATCTCATCAGAAGAATTATACCTATTTGATATTATCTGTTTCCAGAGAGATAACTAATTGACTGAATAGAGACTGATCTACGTATATGTATATGTAAGTATATATATATATATATATATATATATATATATATATATATATATATATATATATATATATATATTCTGTATTTTCTTGCTTTTTTGCAACATGACTAATATAGAAATATGTTTTGAATGATATCACATATGTAATGGGCATCATACTGTTTGCCTTCCAAACAGGTGTGAGAGAGACTGCAGGGAGGTAATCTGAAACTTAAAATAAAAAAAAATAAAGAAATTTACAAAAAAGAGCATTTGTCCTATTCGAGTAAATAATATGAGGGATTTCTGGGACTCCTATCAACTTTCAATGGATTATATAGAGAGGTTCAGAATATGAACCACCATAGAAATGTTTATTGAGAATTGTAATCTGACTTATTGGGGAAGACATGAAGATAATAGATTGACAAGTTGCTATTAGTCTAAAGCTATGAATAAGCATATTCTAATTTGACCAGGTATGTCAAAGACAAGGCTACATAGCATCCCATCATTGAGTGAGAACTGATCCTGAGAGGAGGGAATCACTGAAGACCTAGCAGAGGCACCGAAGTGGTGCAGTGGATAGAGTACTGGGCTTGGAGTAAGGAGGGCCAAAGGTCAAATAATAGTTGTGTGATCCATGAGCAAGTCACTTACCCTTCATTTCCTTACATTGCATTATGTGTAAGATGGGGATAATAATATCACCTGCCTCCAAGGGTTGTTAGAAGTATCAAATGAAATAATAGTCACAAAGTGAATATAGCAAGTGTTGTATAAATGCTAGCTATGATGATAGTGATGATGACGATAATGACATAGGTCAAATAATTTTCTATAACTGAAGACATTTATGGAATTTTCTAGAAACTATCAAATTTAAGAAGAACTATATCATTATTTCAATAGCTCTCAACACCTTATCTATGTATATATAACCAAATACATCTTTAAGCAGAAAAGGAGAAAGGGGCAGTCTTCCTTTTACTGCTTGACCACTCAGAGTTCATAGGGACTAGAAGTGTGATAAGACCTTAAGGATTTTGTTAACAGTCTCACATGTGTATTAATGTTGACTTTCATTGATTTAAACAAGTCCTTTCCATTCATGCTAACCCCAGTTTAGATGGCCTTGGCAGTTTTGTACCAGGAGACTGATAGTCATGAGAATTCTATTGAATTTTTCAGTGGAAACTGCTTTTCCTTTATTCTTTGTATTCTCAATGCTTAGAAAAATCTTCTGCACATAGCAAATGCTTCATAGGTGCATTACAATTGATTGATTGATTGATTGATTGATTGACTGAAATGGGTTTTAGTGTCAGAGAGATCCTTATGACAACCAAAAATGAGATTTCTTAGCTATTTTAGGGCAGACAAGAACCCACAGACCTATATTCTGTCAAGCACTGTCAGACACCTTCAACCAAGGTTGGGTATTGGCAATGACCAATAAGGAGTTCAACGTGCAATGCAGGATACAAAAAATTAATGTGAATGCAGCTGCCCTATCCTACGAGCCCTACTCATCTAAAATCATGATATCTCCCAAACAAAGGTTGAAGGGTTAATTTATGACAGAAAAAGAAGAGAGATGTTAAAGAAAATGCAACCAAGAGTTTATGTGATTTTAGTCCAAACTTTTCTATTCTAATTAAGCATAGCTGATTTTCAATGTCAGCACCAGGATAAATGTTTATAAAAAGCAATACAGTTTAAAAGGGAAAAGCAGGGGGCCTGACCCAATAGGGAAGTAAACTTGGTTCCCCCTATGGTATATTACTGTTGATGGAGTAGCAAAATTTGTATCTCTGACCTGAAGAACCATATTGTATTATAACTGAACTCACATGCACTAAGAAAAGTAGCTAGTGCTTCTTACTTATTCATGGCTATAAATAAGCCACTGATACAAGCTATGTAGCTGTATGTGTTCTTACCTATTTTACCTTTGATTCTACTTCAATATTGCATCCCTAGTACATTCATATGTATCTTACATATAAGGAATATTTTGCTCACTCAAAATGAGAACCTGAAAAGACCTCAGCTTAAAAGGATCAAGGTCTCCCACTGCACCCTGGGCCTTCTTCAGTCACCCTTGTCATTATCAGGCCACTGACCCAGATGCCTCTGGAGGAAAAAGTGAGACTGGTGACCTTGTACAGCCTTCCCCTCATTCAAATCAGTCAATTGCAAATCATGTCATCATTTCTCTGATGGCATGGTCTTCTTCTAGAATGAAGGACAAACTCCAACACACAACCACAATTTTGCTCATAATTAGGCTATTCATTATTTGATGGAAGTTACAAAAAATGTACAGAAAATCTTATATATATATATATATATGTATATATATATATGTATATATATCTGGTATAATGTCTATGCACAGTAAAATTTTAACCTGAGGAAGAATATGTAGCAGATATGCTAAAAGGAACAGACTCACTTTCCACATTTCCATGCTCATGAGGCACAAGGAATACTGAGAGATGAAGAGATGGTGGGATCTTCCAGGGCTCAGAGTGTTTATTAGGAACGATCGAGCAGTTAGGTTAGATGAGTAGCCCACTGACCAAAAGATAAAGAACACGAGCCAAATAAAGACTAGAAGCTGAAGAAATTTGGAGGTTTTATACAGAATAGAGAATGTGAAAGAATGGGAGACAGAGACAGAGAGCAGTAGGCATGCCCAAGATGATAAGTAAAGACTCCATGGGGAATCAGCATGAGATAGAATGCAGACGTAACTTTAACCAAAGTTTTCAATGGTTCTTACTCTGCATGACTTTTATTTTTGATTTTGTGAGTTTTGTTTCTCTGGGAAAGAATGAAGAAAAAATGTTCTATTCCCATGATTCCTGATCTTGGGAGTGAATCCCAATTCTTTCCTTTATATGATTTAAATAAATGTGCTTTATGTTTAAACATATGAAAAGTACTTGTTGCTCATGGAGGAAGACATTGTCTCTGCCAAATTCAGGTGTTCCTAGAGACACTTCTGGCTAAAACAAAAAAAGATCTATAGAACTAAATAGTCACTGAGGAGCCTCCAAGACCGGCCTCATATCTGTGTGAATCCATAGTTGCTCTTCTCTCGTTATAGTGACCGTGGGTAGCACATAAACAACTATTCATATATTGTATTAGCTGAGCAGTTTGATAGTAGAGGGGATACGAGATAACAGATGGACAACCTGAGCGGTACATTTAACATTGCAAAAAGAACAAGAGGAAGGCCACCAGGGCACTGGGTAGATTTTCTATAAAGGATTTATGATAAAACATGGACAAAGGATGAGAAATTATGAACAGATTGTGTCTACATTGGTAGAAGGAATATTCATATGATAAAGTCACAGGTAGAAAGAATAATGCTACTAAAATAACAGACATTCCACTTTTGAGTATTAATAGTACTCTGAACACCAAATCAAATAGTTTCCAGTGATAGGACATACAAGATGTTAGCAATAACATAAAAGCTTATGATAAAAAATGAGAAAATGCTTCAGAACAAAATCTGATCTTCTCAATGGTAGTGTCTGTATGATGCCAAACTAGTTTGGAAAGTGAAAAATGTCCCTGCTTCGCTCCAGATAAGAGTTCTTTGTGCTCTGGTAGGTGAAGAAGATTGTCCAATAGGCATGGTTTTACAATGTATTTTATTTTTCTAGCAGTACATCATTGGACAACATAAAAACAACACCATGTTTCAGAAAAGAATCCACAGGGAGTAATTGAATGTCCTGTGGGGATGACATTTTACAGTCCCTATGAAGATTGAGAGATTTATCTACAAATATGAGGCCATACAAAAATGCAGTAGAATATAAATACATTTGTCCCAATCTACTGGAGTTTTACCATAAAAGTTGCACTACTGAAGTTGCTTTCAAGTTGCCATGGTGTTTCTGTTGTGTTTGTCATGAGGGAAGTGGAGCCAGTGCAATTTGTCCATGTTTTACCAATTACCATCTGGCAGGGATATGACAACATGTGAAATCTTCACAGGACTCTTGTTTTTCTACTATCTGCTGGATAACTAAGGAGATCACCAGACTGCTGGGATGACAGCCAGATGGTAAGCAGGTATGTTTATGAGTTTGAGATTCTTATTTTCTTTCAATGCTTTCACACGCTGTGCAAGGCGAGGCCGAAAAGTGAAAGAAAGGAGGAATAGATACACTAGTGACTGGGATAAGATAGTTCTGACTTTTTTTCCCAAGTTTCTTAAAATATGTTACCCAACCAATTATTCTTATTGTGTTGATCTAGGCTGCAAAGCCATCATTGAAAAATGACCAAGAAATAAAAATTTGAAAATGGTCCTGTTTTCTATAAATTGTTGTACTGATTTTTCCTAGAGAGTTACTAAATGAGCATAAATGGTTCTGAAGAGCCTCATCATCAAAAACCACAGATATCTATCATGTACGCACTTTTTAATGGAGCACTTTGCTGGATGATGCGATGAATAAATTCAAGCTAGCATTTCTTCTTTGATCCCTTCAATTAGACTATGGTGATCAAAGACTGCTCAGTGCCTATAATAAAACTTCAAAAATTATTGAGGACACCTGGATTTCAATGACTGCCCCTTTGTGTCAGGGAGAAAAAACTATTGATGAAAAGAGTTTATTTGAGTTGTACATAATATAAGAACTAGAAAACACTTTCACATTCCAACGCCCTCATTTTATTATTGGGCAAAGGGAACAGGTAAATGGTTCAGGTAAGGTTACCCAATAAGTGGAAATAGAACCTAGGTCTATAGACTCCCATGTTTTATTTTATTTTTGTTCAGATCTATGATTTCAGTCAGTTAGGAAATCAATAAATATTATTGAGCACCTACAAAGTGCCAAGCCATGTGCTAATTTCTGGAGATACAAAAAAAGCACAAGATGAAGGGAACTTTTAGAGATCAAACTCCCTCTACCAATGCAGGTTGACACCCTCTCTGAAATCTGGACCTAGAGAATTGCTGAAGGCACTGAAAGTTCAAATGTCTTGCTGAGTCATGCAATCAGTATGTGCTAGGTAGGACCTGAACCCAGGTACTCCTGATTTCAAGGTCAGCTATCTATATCCACTATACCTTAACAACTCTAGAATTATTTCAATTAAACCACTGAGCTTCTTCTATCAAAAGTAAAGAAAATATTCTCAAAAATTTTGTGATAAAACCTTTCTGCCTTTCTAATATTATGTCATTTTAGCTTATCCTTCAGGATCTAGTGTTTTTTTCACATACATATAGAAACGTATCTAAACATCTATACTTACTAGCTTAGTTCTGCACATATGCACAAACATACTTGTCTGTTTTCACATAGATGATTTTAGCTCTGTGAGTGCAGATAAGGCCTGCTTAGCCATGAGAACAGTGTTTTGGAGTTACGATTTTTCACTGATGAATTCAGATACACTCCATAATTTTGATCACCACTAATGGCCTGTGAGTTCATTATGGTGTTAACAATAAGGTTAATGTAAAGTAAACCACATTTTGAGTCAAAATTAGTTCAAGATGGTAAAATAAGTTGAAAGAAAATTTGTTAAGGTAACAGTAAGTAAAAATAAGGAAATAAAAGCTTACTTTTATTTTGTAACAAATCCATTTGTTTTAGTTATTAAATATAACTATCTATGGTACTGTCACACAACATTGACAAATGATATTGTTGTCCACTCATTCAGCCAAGTCTGATTATTCACAACCCCACAGATCATAGCATTCCAGGTCCTTTTGTCCTTCACTACCCCCAAGCTTTTTTTCATTGATTCCATCACACAATCTATCTCATCCTTTGCCATCCCCTTTTCCTTTGCCTTTAATCTTTCTCAACATCAAGGTCTATTCCAATGAGTCTTGTCTTCTCCTGTGGTAAAAGTATCTAAGCTTTAGCTGTAATTTTTGTCCCTCCAATGAGAGTCTTAATCAAATGTTGACTGATTTGATCTCTTGCCTGTCCAAGGGACTCTCAAAGGTCTTCTTTAGCATCACAATTTGAAAGCATTGATTCTGTAGTACACAGCATTTCTTATAGTCCAACTCTCACAGCCATATATTACTGCTAGAAAAACCATAGCTTTGCTTTACATCTATGATATACAGTTGAAAAATACTTCTAATTTTATTAATCTGCTTATAATTAAAATCCAGATAGAGAATTTATAGCCAGAGAAAATGAAAGACATATACACACATATCCATATATCTATATCATCTATGTCTACCTATGTTTTACTTTGTATATATTTTAGTCCCTCCACCATCAAGTCCATTTGACAATCCCTAGTCATTTCACACCAGGAATCATGCCCTTTTCAACTTCCACACAATAAGTTTTCCTATATCTTTTACTGAAAGTCATCGTAAACATTAGCCAGTGAGACCGTGTGATGATCTTATCACACTACTGTCAGACTTTCAAATATTTTTCATTATCCTCCTGATTAAATATATATTTCTGCCCATATCTTCCATACTGTCTATCTTTCCAACCAGAACTTACTGTTTTTGACCTCTTAATTGATGATCTGGCCATTTAGGTACATAAGTAATTATTGAGCCAGGCTGTCCCATAAAAACTAAGTAACTTCCATCATCTTACATAATATGTAACCCTATATCATTCCTTAAGATTCTATAGCTCAAGATTCAAATTCATTCAAATAATTCCATCTATTCTTCAGACTTTTCCATCAATGCGTTTTAGTAATCACTGTAAGTACTTTGGTGGATCTATTATTTCATCAATGTGGTTACTCCCTCCACCCCATGTATTCTCATCAAGTACAATTCTTGGCCATGATTCCCCTATCAAATACTCCCAAATCAATAAATTAACAAGTATTTATTAAGACTTTACTATGTGCCAAATCTTGTGTTGAACACAAAGAAATACAAAGAAAAGCAGAAACAAACCCTGTCTTCTAGAAGCTTAGATACTCAAAGAAGAGAAAAACCTTTATAAATCAGTACCAAAATTACAAATATAGCATAAGTAGAAAGTAGCCTTAGATAGGAAGGGACTATTAACTGTGGAGGCTGAGAAAGGGCTCCTGGAGGAAGCAGTGCTTGAACTAAGTTTGAAAAGACCCAGGAATTCTAAGATTCAGAGGTAAGAAGGGGGAGAGCATTCCAGGCACACTGTTTCATCACCCTCATTTGATAACTAACCTATTTCTTTTCTCTGCCATGCCATAGCTAATGTTTTCACAGGATTACAGGATTTCAGAGTTGACAGGACCTTGCAAGACCTGTACAGGAATCCTTTCCAATTTTGTTGTTGTTGTTTTTCAGTCATGTCCACCTCTTTGTGATCCCATGCACCATACCACCTCAGGGTGTTCTATCCTTCACTATGTCTTAGAGTCTGTCTAAAATCATGCTCATTGCTTCCATTACATTATTTATCTCATGCTTTATCATCCCTCTTTCCTTTTGACTTCAGTCTTTCCTAACATCAGGGTCTTTTCCAGTGACTCCCATCTTCTCATTACATGGCCAAAATATTTCACCTTCAGTACCTGACCTTCCACTGAAGAGCATGAATTGATTCCTACAAATATTGACTGAATTGATCTCCTTGCTATCCAAGGGACTCTCAAAGGTCTTCTCCAGCACCACAATTTAAAAGCATTGTTTCTGCAGTGCTCCACTTTCATTATAGTCCAAATTTCACAGCCACACACTGATACTGGAAAAACCATAGCTTTGACTATTATAGACCTCTGTCACCAATGATGTCTCTGCTTTTTAGTATACTGTCCAAATTTGCCATCGCTTTCTTTCCAAGGAACAAGTCTTTCGATTTCAAGGTTTAAGTAGCTGTCTGCAGTGATCTTTGAGCCCAAGAATATAAAATTCGACAATGCATCCATTTTTTCTCCCTCTATTCACCAGGAAGTAATGAGATCAGGTGCCAAGATCTTATTTTTTTATGTTAAGCTTCAAGCCAGCTTTTACACTCTCCTCTTTCACCCTCATCAAGAAACTTCTTAATTCTTCTTCACTTTCTGCCATCAGAGTGGTATAATCTGCATATCTGAGACTGTTGATACTTCTCCCAGCAACTTTAATTCTGGCTTTTGATTCATCCAGCATGGCACTTTGCATGATGTACTTCGCATAAAAGTTAAATAAATAAGGTGAAATATTCAGCCTTGTTGCACTCCTTTTCCAATCTTAAACCAATCAGTCATTCCATGTTCTGTTCTGTTGTTTCCTTCTAAAACACTCTGCAAATGATCTACTTAGCTTCCAGTTCAAACTCCAGTAAAGGGGAAACCTACTACCTCCTCAAAAAGCCTAATCTATTTTTCTTTCTCAAGGAGGTCAGCAAGCAAAGAGCAAATGCTGACTTGCTGAGTATAACTGGGTGAGAATTCTTTTTCATGTAGGCATAAGGTGGGCACATGGATCTTTTCCTACTCTTAAATTCAGTAATTCTGGATAGATATGATTGTTTGGAAGGTGAATCTGCTTCTCTGAAATTTCCTAGTTCTGCTCTGTAAGCAGAGGCCTACTTCTTCTTCCACATACCAGCCCAACAAATACTAGAAAATTGACTGCTTCTCTCCCCTATTCCAAGGCATCTCGTTTAAGATGCTACCATCACCTTCACTCCAAGTCTTCTCTTTTCTAGATTAAGTATTTAACCCATTTCCCTATTCTTTCAACTCATCTCATGTAGCATCGTCTTTAGTCCCCTCACCATCTGAGCTGACCTCTTTTGGAACTAACCCTATTCTTTGGGATCCTTCCTAAATGACAGCATCCAAAATTCAACATACATACTCCAGCAGTCATGCAACTAGAATAGACTACAAGGAGATGATCATCTCTCTTGCTCTAGACAGTATGCTTCTCCTAATTAACACCGCTAAGGAAAAGTGTATGGTTTCTTTTTGCCTCTATGCTAAAATACTAGTTTCTTAATATGAAATATAATTTTTTCATAATCTAGCTATGCCCTATTTTCCTTATTACCTTCTCCATAGGATTCCATTCCAACAAACCTGACCTACTTAATTACCCTCAAACCCATAATTTCTCTTCAACTTACATGTCTTTTCATAGCTTATTCCTAATGTGTAGAATGTGCTTCTGTTTCATCTCCATGTCGTAGACTCCAGATTTTCTTCAAGTTCAAAGTCATGTACCACTCCTATGGGAATGTAAATTATCACGGATATACTGTTTATAGGTTATATCCTTCCTTTTGACTATAAGATATCTGAGGTAAGAGTCTACTTCTTATTCTTATCTACGCAGCACATTGCCTTGAACACAGAAACTCAATAAAAGCATTTTTGTATTGAATTAAGGCATGAAGAAACTGAGGCACAAGCTTTTGAAAGAACTTTCACGAACCAGTACACAACTCAGTGACAAACCTATGGCCAGGGACTGTATGTATCCTGACTGAAAATAATATGGCCAGTCTACTTAGCACTTCAAACCTTAGTGCCAAATGCTTCATATCCATAACCTGGACAGATTTCCACCATCACTTCGTGTGAGTTCCTTTTGTCTCTGCATATCTGTGAAGGTTAAGCCTAGTATGGAGGAAGTGAATTTAGTTCTTTGTTCAGTATGGTGCCTAGAATATTACCGTTAGTTTCATAAAATATTCAACAATAATGATAATAATTTTTAAAATAATAATAAATAGATAAGTCTCTGACACAGGAATAGTTTCCTTTTTCTATGCCAGTTGTTCATTCTGTGCCAATTTCAATGCAAACCCCTTCCAGGAATGGCACTAAGCCATACTGGCAACCAGAATTAGAGCAAAGAGAATATGAAATTTCTCTTCAAAACATAAGTAGAAAGATGAATGCAAAGCCAAGCAAAAAGTATCCAAATTCAACATGCACATTGTTAAATGTCACTTCTCAGTATGACACCTTACAATAAGTCAAATGCACCTAGCAATACATTAAGGTGGTTTGGGAGAGGGTACGATGGAGAACAGGTCCAGTCAGACTGAAGATACCTCATCCAGGTGACTGTCTGAAACGCCGATTCTGAGTGAAATCTCTATAGCTATGTTTTCTTCTCTTACCATAAAGAAGGAACATGGGAAAAATCATCAAAAGCAAGCCCGTAGTGAGTTTTTTTTTTTTTTTGCAATTGTTGCTATTGCCTTCTAAAGGGGAAACAGAGAAAAATGTTGATGGCAGTTGAGACACAAGTCCAGCTGCCCTCAAGTTAATCATAAGGACATTGGCAGTGCAACAAAAGCCAACAACAAAAAAGTGGGGCTGATAGAAAATTACTATCAACTGCTGAAAATGAAAAATTAAAATTAATACCACATCGATTTAAAAGGTAGAGAAACCACAGTTAAATAAAGCTATTCATAAGAATCTAGAGATCAACAATAGAACATGATTAAATGAAAATAATATTGGATTTGGAGTCAGAAGAGTTGGCTTTGAATCCCAGATATCATACTTAAAACCTGTATAATCACTGGCAAGTTATTTTACCTCTCTGAAACTATTTCTTCATCTATAAAAATAGGATTTCAACTAAATGATCTCTATGTCCCTTCTGTCTCTAATGGCAGAATTCCACAGACAAAATGGGAAGAAAAGGTAAAATTTAAAAATTTTGTAATTTTCAGTGAGGCACTGGCATATTTGACAAGGTAGGAAGAAGTAGTTTTACTGGTTTGAAGGGCACTTAGTATTATTAACTAGTAGACTGCCACACAGAGGTCAGATTGATATATGAATCAATCAGCTGGGCTTCCTCTTTGGATGAGAAACAGATTCTAGAAATCTGAAAAACTTTTTTTTCCTTTTTCTTTTTTTTTTCTGGAGGGGGATAATGAGACCCATTAGTTGTATCAGACATAGCCTTTTAGGACATTCTTATGCGAAGTCTCTCATGTGTTTGGCTAGTGTATAGTGATTGTACATGTTCAAGTAGATACTGCCATTGACAATATACATCATCATAATCCTTATCATTGTCATAAAAACCATTAATTGATCACTTAATTGGCACATTTCTAGGCTAGAGGTGATAAAAAGGACTGCATCAATTTAGTTCTTGCCTTAAGTACATTCTCTCTGTCCCTCTCTCTTTTTCTTCTTTTCTCCCTCCCTTCTCCCTTCTTTCCTCTTCCTCTTCCTTCTTCCTTCCTTTCTTTGCTACCTTCTTTTATGTCAGAACTGAATTAATTAATTAGTTTACACTAATGCTAGTGTAAACCTCTCTTGAGTATGACGCAATAGCATAAACAAGGATCGGAAAATGCCTAAACAATGCACAAAGCAAATTAAGGGCTTTATTGTCTATTATATTGTACTTCTTAGTTAGACAAGCTTGGACTTATTTAGGAGAGGCATACAAATAAAGGCAGAATTTATTTTAAAAGAGAAAAAAGTCTTGCTCAATTGACATCAAGTTGTTATGATGACAAAGAAAGTGAAGGGGAAAAGAGAAAAAAAATGTGAACATAGATGGCCAATAGGTTGAAGTGGAGGTATATGGAGGTGGGGGGGGGGGAACTCAGGGGATGGTGACAAAGAAGTGGAAAACACAGAATTGTGAAATATTACAACTAAAAACTTAAGGAACAATCATTTGTTTTTCTTGTAAGTATGAGTTCCTTAACATGCACATGTTTTTATTTTCTATGAAATTAGTAAAAACACTATGCCATCCCACTTTTATGCTAGATGAATATGAATAAAACTAGGCATGTTTCTTATACTTAATATGTATATATTTATCTGTATTAGCATTAAAGATTTTTAGCACACATCAGCATAAATCTTTTAGGGACTAATAATTTCAAGCTATTCTTAGAACAGCATTCCTCCATAATACTGCCAAGCTTTCATATGTTGAATTTTCCTTGATCAATGCTCTGTTTGAAATAATTGACTATTTCATTGCTATTATATGAAATGGACAAATGCACTGCTATGGGCAGCTGTGAATATATTGCCCTTTCTACCAGATTTGAAATATTTCTTTATTCAAAAATAGCATATAGAACATTATATGTTAGATTAATTATAAAACAGGTACATTCATATACTATGCAGATATCACACAGAAATAAATACACACACATACAAGCCATGGAACTGCAAAATGTGGCCAGCAGCACAGACATGTCTGAAGACATAAAATCTGAAAATTAACAGCAGCCTTAATTGATGCGTGATTTTTTTCTGTAAAAAAAAATGACATACATACACACAACTCTGTGCATTCTGTTCCTCATTCCAAATTGTCTGTAGTACTTCAGAATAAATTGCATTGAGCAAAAAATGTGTGCATTACCCTTACAATCCCTTTGCAATTCTGTGAAACAAGGTAAGATAACACAGCATAGCTTTTATCTGCAAGGGTTCTCTGAGACTGTTTCTGTAAAAGGGTTAATGACAGATGTTTCCATTAAATCTGACCTACCTCTTAATTTTGTTGTAGCCTGATAATATCCTGGCTTTGTGCTTATTTGCATGGACAAATGGAGTCACTTCATAACAAGTAACACAGAACCCTCAGTGAAACAGAAGGTCAATTCATTTTAAACTGATGTGCTCAATATTGTTTATAGTTACATCTCATAAAAAAAATCCCCTTACACACAATGCCACTATTTACAGAGAATTAAAAATCTCTGTGTTCTGAACCTCTGGACATGGTGTACATCTGTAGACAGAGAGGAGTAATCCCAATAGAAATCAATATATTTCCTTGTAGATAGACAACAGAAAAATCACTTCTGCCTCTGGGATGATCCTGTATTTTTGGATACTAAGTGGAGTAGGGCAGAATTTCTTTGCTGAAGATGGGAGAACCTCCAAACACTAGAAACATTTCTTTGTTTATATAATTTTCATACCTTTTTAAAAAAGGCTATCTTTAAAAGTCTCTATAAATACTCAGGGAATAGTTATCACAAGACATTTATAAGAGATACAAGGTTTTTAACCTTTAGGTTGCCAGTTCAATAGCTGCAGAGGTTGGCTGTGACCAAAAATATGTTTTAGTACGTGGAAGAGGTAGGTGGTCTTGAAAGCTGGCCAAACCCTCGTAATAAGCCCTTTCTTCTTAATGAAGGCAGACTGAACCGTCACATGGAGAGTTCTATTCAAGCCACATCCCCTTGTAGGATGATCAAAGAAGGTGAAAACAATTGCAATGGTTGCCTTGTAGACCCCAAAGCGATCATATCTTTAATGCTTCCTTCCCCAATGAACAAATCTTTATAACCAGGAATCAAAAACTTTTACAAGCATTTGTCAAAGTATTTGCCACACCTTAGAATATTTATTGAATATAATGTACACATTAGGGAATACTATGATGTGGAGTATTTATTACTATAACCCACAAACGTACATAGATAGATGCAGGTATATAAAGGCACACACCCATATAGGCAATTCTAAAGGACCACAAGTAAAAGCATTTCATCAAAGACCTCAAATAACAATTGACTTTCTCCTCATTATTTGCTGCAGCTAATAATCTTTCTACACAGGGCGTCTCAAAGTCATAGTGCAATTTTAAGCTGTTAAAGCTTAACAACTTTAAGATGATGCATACAGTATACATCAAAATTTAAATTATATGTTGTACATAACTAGAAATTCTTGTACAAATACATCATCTGAATTAGAGAATAGTTCTTTTTACAGAATCACAAAATTTCAGAATTGGAAGGGATTTCATTGACTATATAGTTCAGACCATAACTTGAAAACAGTTCCCTCTTGGATATATCTGAAAAGTCATCATCCAGTCTTTGTATGAAGCCCTATGTTGAAAGCAAACCTATTATATCTAGAAGAATCACATTCCACTTTGGGGTAGTTCTAATTATTAAAGTTCTTTAAATCAAATATCAATCTGCCTCTGTGAAACTTCATTTTATTACTCTTTAAAATGTTCCCTGGAGTCAACAGAATGAAACTAATCCCTCTCCCAAGTAAATGATAGCCTTTCAACTATTTGAAGAGATAGTGAGTTTTTGCTGAGTCTTTACTTCTCCATGAGAACCGTCCACAGTTCCTAAATGTAATCCTCAAGTCATGAGCACAAGGTCTTCCATTATTCTGGGAGCTGTCCTCTGGACATCTTTCAGTTTCAGTGTCAGTCTTTACTATTATATCCTCCCCCAGATCTGATCACACTACTCCAAATGCAGTCAGAGCAGGTCAAAGTATAACAGGAGCAACAACCTATTTCTGGAAGTTATGCCTCCCTTACTATAGTCCAAGAAAGTATTAGTTTTTATTTTGGCTGCCATATCACACTGTTCACTCATACAGACCTTGAAATGCATTAAAATACCCAGATCTTTTTCACTTTAACTGCTTTCTAGCTTTACCTCCCACAACTTATACAGATAAGTTAATTTTTCAAACCCAGGTTTAGGATTTTATGTTTATTCTAATTAAATTTCTACCATTATTCTACAGTGGAGATAACTTTCATTAGAAACAAAATCTGTTTCAGCTGCTAGAAAGACAAATATTTTAAGTTGGTGTTTAAAAGGTCAATGAGATAGTAATGAAGCCAATACTTTTCTCTACTTTTTGGTCTCCTGGAAAATTTCTCAATCACTTGCAGTCTGGCTTCAGTCCCTACTGCAAAGCTAAATCTGCTACCTTAGAGGCTAAAATCAATGGCCTTTTCTGAATTTTTACTCTTGATCTCTCCACATCCATTGAATATTTCATCCCTCTTGATTCTGATCATCTTTCTACTTGTCTGAATAATTCTTCTCAGTCTCCTTTGCAGAGTCTTTTGGGCCCTCTTTTCTTCTCTCTCTCTTTCCTTTCTTAGTGATCTCATTAGATTCCATGGACTCAACTATCATTCTAGGTAGATGACTCCAGAATCTATCTATCAAGCCCTCACCTCGATATCTATCCAACCTCACATCTTTAACTCTGTTTGACATTCCATCTAGTTATCTCACCAACATCTCAAATTCAACACGCAGATATATACAATAGAAGACATATTCAAGGTTACAGTTGTCAGTGACCCTATCTACAATCATAGTCCATCAACAAGCATTTATAAAGAGCTTACTAGGTCCCAGCATTGTGCTAGGCATCGTTTTACCATAACCAGCATGAAATACCTTTCTTAAATACAACTGAGAAGACACTGCCAAGAAAACAGAAAGAAAAGCCAACCCCAACCCCCCAAAAGAAAACACACTATTTGGAAAATGGTGATGTGAGTATAGCGTGTTTTAGCAGATATATTGCTAGTTTCAAGAATATGAGATGTAAAAGAGCAACTAATTTTTTCCCCACCAAATTGCTTTTTCCCAAAAATTAGATGGCCCCATTTAGATACATGGAAATGGGTGCTGCCCCCACCCATAAAAGGATTCAGTAGCTGTAAGGGAATGTTTTAGAACTTCAGTTATGATTCATATGACATAGATAACATGCTGTACCTCTTTCAATTGTTTATTTCCATTAGCTAATAAGTCTCATCAAGCACAATGTCATTCTGTTGTAGACAATATTTGATGATTTATTTTTTCTCATTATACAGAAAGTTAGGTGATACAATGGATAGAACACTGGGCCTAGGTCAATAAGATCTGGTTTCAAATCTAGCCTCAGATACTTTCTAGCTGTGTAACTTTGAGCAAGACACTTAACTTCTGTCTGCCTCAGTTTCCAGAACTGTAAAATGAAAAATAATAGCCTCAAAGGGTGGGTTTTTTTAGGGCTAGATCAGGTAATATTTTTAAAATGCTCAGCACAGTGCCTGGCACATAGTAGGTACTTAATAAATGCTAGTTTTCTTTCCTCTCCATTTTCTGCAGCAAACAGATACCAGATCATTTATTGTCACAATTGACTTCTATGCTGTTCTCAGCGATGGATATAATCCCTTTGACCTTAAGAATGATCTTCCAACTTCATATATATATATATATATATATATATATATATATATATATATATATATGAAATGCCCATTTGACCTTTGGTCAGCTGAGAAAAACTGCATCTGCTTTATATATATATATTATATATTTCTATATTTAGATGTTATTTCCTCATTATAAGAGGGACCCTTTGAGGGTGAGAGTGTTCCACTTCTTTCTTTGTATCCCAAGCATTAACATAATACCTGGAATTTAGGAGACACTATGTCCTTGTGTTTTTTTCTTGACTGACAATTTACAAGTCAGCTGACATAAGTAGGCAGTTGAAGGGATTCTTCACCTTTGTGTATGTGTGTGTGTGTGTGTGTGTGTGTGTGTGTGTGTGTGTGTGTAGTGAATTCTTTGACAATCCAGAGAAGCCTATGGCTCCCTTCTCAGAAAAATGCTTTTAAATACATAAAATAAAATACATAGGTTTACAAAGGAAAACAATTAAATTGAAATACATGGAGTCCCTTAATAAAACGGATTTGTTCTGTGAAGTTTGGATTCAGTCAAAGGGCTCCATTTGAGGACCTCGAAGGCAACATGAAACCTCAGGGCTGCAGGAGCACTAATCCCCCTTTAGTTACTGAAATTAACAGAATGAATAAATAAATGAATGCATGAAAGTATGAAAACGCATTTTATTACGTGCTTACTATACGTCAAACATTGAGCTAAAAATCCCTGGGCATACAAATAAAAATAAATGTTACTAGAATACCTGCCCTAAGGTAGCATACCTAGGGGGGAGATGACATGCGCGAAGGCATGGGGGCTCCTGAAAGTTGTAGTTGAGTTAAATTGAGTGGAACCATGGGGAGTAGAATACCATATTCTTTTTAGGAACAGTGGCAGAAGTGATCAGTTCGTGATTCTAAAACTAAAATAATAACAAAGAGGGAGGGGCAGGAAGTAGATAAGGACAACTATAACAACAGCATTATATAAAAGAGCTTTAAGGTTTACAAAACACTTTAAACTATTATCTCATTTGATCCCTGCAACAACCCTGTGAGGTAAGCATTATTATCATCTTCATTTTACAGCTGAGAAAATTGAGGCAGATGGAGGTTAGGTTATCATTATTATCATAATTAGCTACCATTTACATATCACTTACTATGTGCCAGGCACTGTGCTAAATAAACACTTTGCAAAAATGATCTCATTTGATGCTCACAACAGCCCTGGGAGGTAGGTGCTATTATTATCAATTATTATCATAGCCTTTTTACAGACAAGGAAATTGAAGTGAAGAGAGATTAAGTGACTTGCCCAGGGTCACACAACAAGTATGTTTCTGAAGCTGAATTTGAGTTTGCCAAGACAAACTCTCCGAGACACTGTGACACACTGCACAGTTTTAAAGGCTACATGCACTGAAGCAAAATGGTTGGCTAGGCTATCAAGAAAATGGCCTGATGGGAGTGAAGTGAAGCATTGCTAGGGCTTTCTTGAAGTAGTGTGCCAGGAGAGGTACTCACCCATCAGGGCAGTGAGGTGGAAACTGCAAAAAGAAAGGGTTACATTACCCAGAGTACGATCTCCAGTATGGGTGATCAAGCAGTTGTCAAGGCTCTCTAGAGAATACAGCCAGGGAGCAGGAAGTGACACGAAGCAGAATCAATGTCATGGTAAAGACAATGCTCCATTAAATAAGAAAGCACTTCATAAAGCTTTAGGCAGAACGTGAGTGAAGCAAGCTATGCTTACTTGTAGCATATGCTGATCCTTTGCACATATATCACAAATAGATAGTCAGAGAGATAGATAGACAGATAGATAGATAGCACTTATATTGCACTTAAGATCTGAAAAATGTTTTAAAATATTATTTCATTTGATCCTAATGGCAAATCTGGATGGGAAAGAGATGCTGTTATCCCCATTTTACAGGTAAGGGAAAGAAAGGTTAAGTGTTTGAGGCCTGATATGGACTCAGGTCCTCCTGACTCTGGGTCCAGTGCTCTATCCACTGTGCCACCCAACTGCTCCTACAACAAACCACAGCCTCATCATCATCTATGAAGTTGAAATAGGACACCTATTAGGAAGGTAAAAAGATACACCTGAAAAGCTCAAAAACCTTCCTCTAGATAGTGGTGGTGGGTGGAATTCTCAAGTAGCTAAATTTTCCCCCTGAAGGAGTCAAAAACATCTTGATATTCATTATGTCCCTTGGCAGGTTTAACACAAATGTGTTAAAGCTAATGTCTCTTTTAAGATGATCATCTTCTATATATTGTACCTCTTGGATTAGTGGCTCAGACGAATCAGGAAATGCTGGATTTCCTATTTCTGATGCCAGTGCAAATAGATATAAACGCCAAAGAGAAGTTTATGGGAAATACCACACTTCATAGATTTTGGAGACCCTTTGTCAAGAGTAATATTCAGTTTCACAGTACACCAGGTCCCCATTACAGCACATTCCCACATCATTTTCCTGCTGATATCTCTTCACCAGTTAAACGTAAGTGTAATCATAAGTTTACCATTCACCTTGGATAGCAGTATAGAAAAGCCCAAGTCTCTTGCCCCTTGCCTTTGTTGTCCTGAAGTAGGAGCTCCAGAGATCCTTGAAATGGATCCATCTCCATCTCCAGATGATTGATGGATAGTGCAACATGGTGCAGATCGGGAGGAATTGTGAGACTCCCCAAAAGAGTCCCAGCACTTTAAGAGGACTGGCATGTTATACACCAGAGAACCTGAAGTAAAAATGCTCCTCAAAGCTTTGTTTTTTTCCTCCCACCTCCCAATTTTTATTCTCAGATAATCCTTTCTTTAAAACTGACTCAGAAAATTAGATCAGAAATGCCAGAGGTTATCACACAAAAATAAGAAACAGAAAAGGTCAGGGTCAGGGTTAGTGTCAGGATCAGAGTAAGGGTCAGGAAGGATAAGAGAATTACTGTAGTGTTGGCTTCCAGCATAGGCTGGAGAGAATATGAACCAGGGGTGTGCTGGAGTGCGCTCATACGTCTCAAATAAACATTTTTATACCTTGGAAATTGCCAAATGTTATAAATCATTATTTGATTTATCATTTTGCTAATTTTCTAGACTGAAAAAGCAAAAGAGAAAGTGATAATAATGCAGATTAAATTTAATTGTCTGTCATGCTCCGAGGGCCAGTTCTTCAATATTTACCAGATCACCCTTGATAGCAGTAGAGTAGCAGTTTCCTAAAAGATCCTAAATACCTGACTGCACTTGCCTCCCAGCATAAATCTGTTCCCTTCCTGGTGTCAATCTTGGCTTTCGTTAAAAGATTTCAATATAAATTTGTGGTCCAGTTCATGGCAGCCAGCCCAAAGGTTAGGTACTTTGGAATTAGGAATCCTCTCTTGTAAATCATCCAGCTGTCTAGAGTCAGTGTTTCATCACACTATAGTAATTAGGTGGCACACTTGCCATAGACCCATTAAGTCAATAAGACTGAGAAGAAAGTCTCTTTTCTGCTCCCCTCCTAGAGCAGTCCTTGTAACATACAGAACTATATTATTTCCAGAGGAATTGTTGTGAACTACTGCGTCAATCACACGCACATTAAAATACTTCTTGCGAGTCATTACTAAATAAAGTATTCTCTTGCTCTGTAGAAAACTGCTTCAAATAATTGTGGTGTTCGATCGGGAGTTTTTGTTCTGTTTTTAATACATCCATTTAAAAAAGGAAAAAAAGTAACTAAAGCTCATTAAAAAAAACATAACACAAACCAATATCAAAGTAGCTGAATCACCTAAGTGTCACCCAACGGTGTCAGCATCCACACTGGGCTCGCTTATTGTGCTACGAGGCCCAAGAGATAGATTCAGCATCTTGATCGCTTCATTGGCAGATTGATTAATAACATCATCGTGGAAAAAGGAGAAATCAACAACACAGGAACAAAGGCATCTGAACTGGCCCAGAAAGACAATATATTTGACTTTGACCTGAAAAAAGAAAAAAATGCCCCTAACTGCATTGGATGGAGGATAACTAGACTGACACCTTTAGGTCTGATTTTTCTTTCTTGTCTGGTTATTATTCCATATTTAATATTTGCTTTATGGTTGGTTTTAGAGAGTCATATATGATGTTAGGGAAATTTAGTTATTTGTAGAACATACATGAGATTAGGGCTGTTTGGTTTTTGTATCTGTATCTCCAGCGCCTAACGCAATGCTTGATATATAGTAGGCACTTAATAAATGCTTATTGAATTGAAGTGAATGCCTGCTTTAAAAAAATGGGGGAGGGATTACTGGTGAATTATCAATAGTTCAAAATGTTCCTGTGTGATGGAGACAAATGCAGAAAGATATTACAGACTATTGATTCAAAGCCAGCCAAGGCTCATACCATTATTATAGGCTGGGGCTCTTCAACTAAAATTCCATGAAGGAAAAAATGTGGTAGACTGGTGAGGGTGGGGACCTTCTAACTACTGCCAGTTGCTAATAGATGGCATGTATGTAGGTGTAGTGAATAGGTTGCTGAACTTGCCCTAATAATCCAGATGTCCCTAGAGGCCACCCAGGGAAAAATTATAATATTTATATGAAAAACCACACTTAGTCATAAAAAAATGAGTAAAAATTTTGGGAATAATACTTTCAAAGAGCTTCTAGGGTTCACAAACCCAAAGAGAAGATTTGGTGATGGGTACCACCCACTTAATATGGCAACAATCTCTGGCTAAGTTATTTTGCGTGTACTTTCTTTGGGTGGAGATCAGGGTTATTCTTGTTACAACTGATAAAAATTCTTACAGGTCGTCTCTGTGATCATGAATGTTTGACTAAATGATTTAAGAAATAGGAATGGAAGGTGTAAAGTTATATTAATACCAAGTGCATTATCAACTGGCATATTACATAATGCACTATAATATACCATGTGTCCAACCATGGAAACATGAAATCATCCATATTTCTTAAGTACTGACAGATGTGCAGCTGTAACAAACTTCAAATGGCTTTGGAGAGTCCACCCGCACACTCATTTCTCCAAAAAACATTTTTATTGGTCACTGTTAGAGCCTGGAAATATCCCTTTGTCCATGTCTCTGTGGTGATTCCATATGATTTTGAAAAGTTACATATTACTGGGTAAGCATATTGAAAGAAGTAACTTCACTGAGAGCAAGTGAGAGGATGAGATATAATAAAGTAAAAAATATGTAGTAAATATGTTGATAGAAGTTATTTCTAGGATACTTTTTAGTAGTAGGTTAAATGTTACTTGCCAGATTTTCCTGGAATATACAGGTAAAATCCTTTTATAGCAAACTTCAGAGAGGATGGTTGTCAGGTATCAATTTGCAGACAAAACAAAGTTAGGATAGATAGCTAACATACTAGATCAAAGAGCCTGGATTCAAAAGATTTAGACAGGCTTGAATATTGGGCCATTTGAGTAAGGGGAAACTTAATGGGGATAAATGTAAAGTATTGCACAAGTTCAAAAAGTCATCTTTGGACATGATCAAGAGAGGGATTTATTTTGCTTGACTACAAATGTTTGTAGAAGGGATTTTTTTTTTTCTTTCTCAATAGATGCATTAAGGAGAATCTGAGTTTTAGTGAACTGCAAGTTCAATACAATTCAATGGTGTAACATGAAGTCAAGACAGTTAATGGGGTCTTAAAGATAAAGCAGCCAGGTCTAGGGAGGTGATAATCTCTTCCATTGCACTCTGCTTTAATCAAATTGCATTTTGGATCCTGTGCTTGGTTCTGGTCACAACATCTTGCATGTTCATTCATAAGTTGAAACGGCAGGCAGGCAGGCATTTACTATGTTCCAGGCAGTGTGCTAAGTGGTGGAGTGTCCAGTGGAAGGTGACCAAGAGTGTAGAGGGCCTTGAGATCTTGCCATAGGAAAATTGGTTGAAGGAAATGATGTTTAGTTTAGAAAAGAAAATAACTCTGGGGACTATCGTGACTTTTTGAGTATTTAAACAGCTGTTACACACACACACACACACACACACACACACACACACACACACACACACACACACACACACACACACAAAGGAATTACAAGTCTACCTGCCTCCTAGTATAGATTTACTACTTGTCTTGTATCAATCAGCTTTTGTTTTTGTTTGAAGATTTCACTGTAAATGTGTGGTCTAAATCACAGAAACAAAGGCTGGTGATTTTTGCACTGGAAATCCTCCCTTATTAATTATGCAACTCAATTTGACCTGTTTTGCTTGAACAAAGAGAGCAAAAACTAGGAACAAGAGACAGAAGTTTCAACGAAGCCAACTGAGATTTCATGTAAGAAAGGCTCTTCCTAACAATAAGCTGTCCAAAAGAGGAATAGGATACTTCAAGAAGCAGTAAAGTTCATCCTCATCAGAGACCATCAAGCAGAAGCCCGTTGATCCTGGTCAGGAATCTAGTAAAGCACATTTCTATTTTCATTATTGAAGGTTCCTCCAAATTTGAGATTCTGCTACTGTGAATGTTACATTAATCTAAAACCATATAATCTACAGTGGTCTCATCCCACCAAATCCCATGTAATAGCTATGAAGTCAGATCAATGTCTTAACATTCCTTGCATTGCAATGCTTTAATTCAGGGTTTGTTCATTTTTGTATAGACATAAGAGCTCCCAGGCTTTATTGATGGTCTGTTTCATTTATCCTATAAATTTCTTAACCTCTATTGCTATGTTTCTGGAACCAAGAGTTCATCAGTATTTATCTATGTAAGACCTCTCCCTAAGAGTAACCACAGGAAACTTTTAAAATAAGGTAATAATATCAGAAGTGGAAGCACATTGAAGAGTATTCATGAGAGGTCCTGAATATCAAATTGCTGATGCACTTAGGGAAATCATGATCACAGGATCATGTCAGAGGTAGGCCCCTGAAACACCCTTCACATCCAAGCTATTACCAGGGAACACTACAGAATGAAAGGATGATGAATCACCAAAATAACTGAGAAGATGTGGAATATGGCAGGCCAGAGCTTTATCAGGGAGTCATAACGATCCTGCTATTAAGATTAGACTTGAGCATGCCTAGATTACCAGTATGTTTCCCTTCTGCCACTCCCATTCTCAAGCAAAAGGAATAATTTGGATTTTTCTCCATTTCTAGCTTTTATTAAGTTTGGGTTTTTTTTTTTTTGGTATTTGGCATGCATTTTTAAAAGAAGCTGATTTTCAACTATTTTTCAGTGTATATGTGTGTGTGTGTGTTTATGAGACAGAGAGAAAGAGAGAGAGAGAAAGAGAGAGAGAGAAAATTTTGGGGGGGGAAAAATCCACTAATGAGATCCTGGTGAGACTACAGTCATATTTCTCATGAACTCCAGTCTCACCAAGTATCTAATTCATCTGCTGGACTATGTAGGTATATCACAGTATGAAGACTGGATCTGTGATTTTATTGGTATGGGCAACTCAGATGAGATAATCTCATCTGTCAATGCAGGTAGACATCTTTTTTGTCGTAGAGAATTGCCTGGAAAACTGAGGGGTCGCATGTTTTACCCAGGTTACACAATCAGTATGTGTCAGAGACAGGTCCTGAATGCAAATCTTCTTGGTTTCAAGGCTTGCTGAATATCCATTATGCCATGTTGCCTCTCAGATGCCCCTTAAGTTATTTTAAACTGAAGACTTTCAAATGGAGACAAGTGCAAATGAATTCTGAAGTCTGATTTTAAGCTTCATCATTAAACTGAAAGGGGAAAGACAGAGAGGAATGAAGGAAGAAAGGAAGGGAAGGAAGGAGGGAAGAAAGGAGAAAATAAAGAAATAATAAAGGAAAGAAGGGATGGAGGGAGGGAGGGAGGAAGAAAGAGAAGTATAGAGGAAGAAAAGGAAAAAAGGAAGAAAGCAAGGGAGGGAGGAAAGAAAAGAAATGAAGGGATGGAAAGAAGAGGGAAGGAAGGGATAGAAGAACAGAGGGAAGAAGGAAGGAAGGAAGGAGGAAGGAAGAAAATTTATTGAACACTTACTATGTGCCAGATACTGTGCTGTGTTGAGAATTCAAATTCAGACAAGAAAACAGTCTCTTTCTACAAGAAGTTTGCATTATAATGGGAGAAGATCACATATAAAAGGGAGTTAGAAAGAGAGGGTTACAAGTGTGCCAGTAGGGTTTGGAAATGGCCATATGAAGTGATGTGATAGCCTGGTTTGGAAAAAATTAAGTAAGAAGCTTTAAAAAAAAGAGGCAGAGTTTGAGTTTTAGTAGGAGGGCAATGAGAAAGACAGAAAGAATATGTTTGTTAAGGAAAAGGACAGGAAGCAGATATTTGATGAACTGAAGCTCTTCCTAACCAAAAATAACAGCATGGCCCCACAGCTTTAACTTACTCTCCCAGAACATTTTCCCCCTATTTACATCTCTTGTTTTGCATCACACAATGCTCATATACTTGTCTAATTCACAATGTAACCAATAATTTAGTATGGATGGCTGATAAAATTTTATAGCATTCATTTTCTTAGTGACACAGTGCTTAGCACAGTGACTGGCATATAATCAATTAATTAATAAACAATAAATTCATTCTTTGTTGATATTCAATGATTTTAGTTATGTCTGACCCTTTGTGATCCCATTGGGGGATGGGGTGGTCTTGGTGAAGATACTGGAGTGGCTTGCTATTTCCTTCTCCAGCTCATTTTCCAGATGAAGAAACTGAGGCAAACAGGGTAAAATGACCACCACAGCAAGTAATTATCTTAGACCAGATTTGAACTCATGAAGATGTCTTCCTGATTCCAGACCTGGCACTCTCACCACTGCACCACTTTGCTGCTCCAAAGAAATTTATTGATGGATAATAAATTAATAAAGAAATGCTTTAAATGTTTATTGATTGATTGATATTGACTACAGAGTGGTGATTAAACATACAATATAGCCTATTTAGCTTTCTATAGAATTGATAAGAGTTTTAGATTTGAATTTGAAGACCAGTTAATGTATAGAAAAACAGACAACAGAATGCTGTGAGAAAGACCAAATAGTTACGCTTTGTACTGTATGGCAGACAGAATATGGAGCAAATTATGGAGCATAAGTTTCAAAGAGAGACTGTTCTGCTATTTGTAGGAAAAGCAAGGAAGAGAGAGTTTGAAATAATGTGTCTATAGGTATCACTTAACACATTACAGAAACCCAGCCACCTCTGGGATGAAATGTGGCAGTGGGAGAAAAGTGTACAGTCACTTTGAAAAATGTTTTAGGAGAAGTTGTAAGGAAAACACTATCTCTATTTGCAACCACCGAGGGAAGCAAGAAGAACAGTAAGTGATCATTGAAACTAGGCTTTAGTTGAGTGACTAGGATGAAAGTTCTTGCTGCGAACCAACAAAAAAAGCATTCCAGAATTTCCACTGAATCTTCCTCCCTAAAGTTAGCACCTTTGGGAGACAAGAAATTGCATTGTTGGCTCAATACAGATTCAAAGGGAAAAGAGCCATTTTTATAATCACTAACATCACCCTCATTTTTTCTTTTACTCTTTCTTTTCTGGTTCTAACTCCGATCATTTTAATCTGTTTAAGGGTGGCCTGGGCAGTTCCAGAATATAATGCATCCATAAATGAATTCTGATTGACATGAAAGATGACTCACTGACAAAAACTTGTCTTGCTGCCATTTGGTCAGGTGTGTGTGTGTGTGTGTGTGTGTGTGTGTGTGTGTGTGTGTGTGAGCGTGTGCGTGTGTATGTGTGTGTGAAATGAATGCCAGTTGAGGCTGAGCAGAAGCCAGAGTATGTTTTTATTTTATGTTTCAAATAAAAATAAAGAACTGGGCATGAATAATCAAAATGACAGGCACCTCCCTGGATACTTCTAAACCTTCCAAAAGCAGTCCTGAGACTCAACAAAATGTATCGCAGTCAAAAAAACAGCCATGGAAAACATTAGCACCAAAGGTTTGCCCCAGAAAAATAAAATGCATTTATCATACAATTTGACCTCAAAATTCCAAATTCCACAGACTTTCAACAGTAATAACTTAAGATTTCCTTTTAGAAAAATGGTAACACAGAAACAGTAACACTTCTTATTCCTAGAAGTCCGAAGTCTTCCAGTTAGAAAGGAGATTATATGCAGTCTTGCTCATGAAGAAGCCAATAGAGAAATTTCAACCTATCCAAGTATATAGTCCATAATAAAAAACAGAAGACGACACTATTAACTCCTAATTACTGAGGGGCAGATGGTCTCATTTGAGACTTATCTAAGTCATTTACCTTTCTTTCCTCTGACTTCTATTGCTTATTTTTGTTTAGTTGCACTTTAACACCTTTATAAAAAGACAGTCAAGTTGAAAGAATGATGAAGTTCCTATTAGTCCATTTTATCACATATTAACATATTTTGAAGTGTAGTTGGAGAAATGTAATTGCTAGGAAAGATAATAGATCAGATGAGGATTTGAGGTTATTTGTGGATGCATTAAGCAGCCATATTATGATGGAGAGTTGTGCCTTAGGCATTTATTGGCTATGTGACCTTAGAAAAGTTACTTAACCTCTTAGTGCTCTAGACAAGTCTGCAATTTGTAAAGAAGATGCTGACCTGCACTGATACAGGGAATGGAGTTTGCTCAAGTGGGGATTCTCTATATCAATAAAAATAAATGTAGAGACCCTATCTCTATATTTTGATGCATAGTATGGGATAGTTTAGTATACATTTTCTATAAATGTCAATTTGAAAAGACAAAGTTTGATTTTTGTGATTTGAGTCTCACAGACTGGCAAGTATTAAAAACAAAGTTCTGAGAAGATTAAAGAAGAGGAAAGGAAATAGGGAGTAGAACAGGAAGGTGAGGAAATTCTGAAAGAGCTAAACACAGAAATGTGTAATAAGATGGGTCAAAAGAAATCTGCCAAACTTAATTATACCTGATATTGAATAAAGACTAAGGAAAACCTCTATGTCATGGGTTATTTGGAAATAATTATCCCTGAGGCAAACAACAGGCCTGACATTTCTCAGACTTGGTAATAAGAATCCGGGCAAAAGACGAACAAAAACAATAAAATACAGATTATTTTATAGCTTAATATATGAATTACAAAATCCTTAATAAATTCCTACTCATGTACAATACAAAACAAATTAAATGGACACTATCCAGATGTGAGTGAAGGGCTATTAATTATTACTGAAGTATTCCATGGCTGATTTAACTTTTTTCCCTGACAAATACTCCCTCCATGATGATTTCTGTGGCTCATCTATTACAAGGATATAAAAGC
This sequence comes from Notamacropus eugenii, assembly GCF_028372415.1. Classification (NCBI taxonomy): domain Eukaryota; kingdom Metazoa; phylum Chordata; class Mammalia; order Diprotodontia; family Macropodidae; genus Notamacropus; species Notamacropus eugenii. The sequence goes on along the minus strand of NC_092874.1, from coordinate 181,799,795 downwards.
ATTCCATATGTATTAACACATGTTCACAACTTGTTATTGAGGTAGCAAAAGAGTAGCTGTGATCATTATTATTCTATTAAAAGGACATAGAGATGCAACAACTAATGTTTATATCACACTTCAAAGTTTGCAAAGTGTTTTATGTTGGATCTCCCTTGATCCCCACCACAACCCTATGAGATAGGTGATAATATAAGTCCCAGCGTTTTCTTAGATGAGAAAACTGATGCTGAGAGAACCACAGTGCATTGGCCAATTTTGCATAACCAGTAAACATCTGAACAGGATTTAAACTCAAGTCTTTCTGACAAGTCCAAGCCTCAATCCATTATATCATTTATTGTCGTGAATTATTCTCTCCTGGCTATTCTGTGCGTGCTATATCTCTCCCTTGGTTAAAGCTTCATAGCAACATAGAAACAGAGAACAGGAAGAGACCCTTAGAGAACAATCAGTCCAATTCTCTTATTTTATAGATGAAGTGACTGAAGCTCAGAGAGGCCACACAAAGTTGTAGATGGTGCTGGTACGACTTAAACTCAGGTCCTCTGACTTCAGGGCCAGAGTTCTTTTTTACATCATTTCAAGGGCAACACTCATGTCTTATACTTTTCCATATGCTTTATGATCTTTTTCAGTCCAGAATGCAGAGTAGATATTTAATAAGTATTTATATGATAAATAAACATGACAATTCAGTGAGGTGGTTGTGACTATATCATAAGTATACATATTACAAACACGCTGTCAGAAACATATGTTCTGCTTTGTCAAAGCTCAGGTCAGACCCCGAAGCCTCAAAAACAATGAACACTATATTTTTACTGTGATAAAGGGCTTTGATATAACTGATAAATGCAGTAGTGCTTTTAATTATTTTTAAAGCCACAGAAAGAAATTGAAAACTAGTTTTTAAATGAATATCCGTGTCATTAAAATTGTGTTATGTAATTAAGGTTCATTACCTAGAATTTTGAGAGGCATCATGGTGAGCATGATGCAGTACAATAGTGTCAAATTCAAAGAGTAATAGGTTCCCCGTGGGATGCATATTGATATAGAAAACTACAAATTAGCATTATTCATGTTTTATTTGATTTTTATTTATTTTGTTAAACATTTCCTAATTACACTTTTATCTGGTTCCCAGGCATAGGGCTCATTAGTTTGGCATCACTAGTATGGGGGACTTAAGAGAGATGGCTTCAGAGCTAGGAATACCTGGTTTCAAAGGCCACAGCTTTCACAAGGTGTCTGTGTGCAACTATTAATGACTTAGCTTTTTCTAGCAACACAATAATGCAAAAGAATTCCAAAGAAGTCAGGATTAAAAAAAAATGCTACCCACTTACAAAGAAAGAACTGATGGACTCTAAATGCTGGCTGAAGCATACTTTTAAATTTTATTATTCTTGGGGGTTTTATGTCCACATTTTCTTTTGCAATATGGCTAAAACGTAAATGTTTCGCATGACTGCAAAAAAACAAACAGTGTCTGTGTGACTCTGGACAAGTCACTTAATACCTCCTTGCTCTAGACAACTCTCTGAGACTATAAATTGAATAGAAAATTACAACATGTATTGGTACTGGACCTTACTAACTTTGCCTTTGCCTACTCAGTTTACTTTAAAAGTTTGATAGTGTTATAAATGATCATGAATACATAATGCTATAACAGTTATAATGCTATAACAGTGTTATAACACTGGGAGAGAATTTGTAGCCCAAAATTTTAAAAAATGAATGTCAATTTTTTTACATATAATTTGGAAACATTTAACAAAATAAACAAAAACGTATTTTTTTAAAAAGTTATAACATCAAAATACATGTGAACAAGTTATTGCCATAACACTTGCAAGGTAAGACTTCATATCCCAAAGAGTTTTGCTGAGTATCTTGTAACAGATTAGTGAATCTACACACGGAAAAGCCTCCAGTTCATGGCTATGGCAAGATCCCATCTATCATATTACATGTTAATTCACAGAACTGAAACTCTTGAAGTTTTTTTGGCAGCAAGACGAAGTTTTAGCATCCTAATGCTTTTACAAGGCTGGCTTTTCTTTTCTCCCCAATGTGCCTCGAGATTTCACAACATAAGAAACATAGGAGCAAAAGTTAAAATGCTTTAATGGTCCCCGTAGGCTACTTAAATAAACACTGCGATTGCAATTTAGACAATCTGGAGTCCATTCAATATTAAATCCCCACCCCCGAGCTACAGCTACCACACAAATAGAGAATTCAGAGAGTACTCCACATGGCCATTTTACTGCTGCAGTTCTCGCCTCTTGACAATCGAGGGGAGGAGCTAGCCAGGCCTAACATTACACCAGCTAAATCTGTCAACAACTAGACGGGGAGCCCCACTGAGCAAACACACGAATCCCTCTTACACAGCCCTGCCTTTGTCCTGCCTGGTCTGCAGCTCTTCTAATCTTCTCATACTATCTTCAGCCATGCAAGCAGAACCTTCTTCTGGGACCAGTCATAACAAAAGATGCCTTTCTTTATTTTTATATACTGTATGTATATATTTGTGCTATTCCTTCCTCTTCCTCCCCCACTGCTCCCACCCCTTCCTATAGCACCAATCCTAAGCAAGGACTTGACTAGAACAAGTCACAAGCTATTCACAGCTTTGGACAGGAATGCATAAAGGAAGCTGGCAGTTGGCTTGATCCGACTTCTCTGACCAGGACTCAGCAAGAATGTCATGAATGTTTTCTTTCAGCACCATGGAAAGAGATACATCCCAGTTGGTTGGCGTTATCAAGGAAGACATTATGGAAAATGGTGGGCTTGAAATGGGCCCTGAATATGATTTAGCTCAGAAGCAAAATAGGAGACAGGAAGTTCAAAGGAGGGGGTGGAGGAGATTACTGACAGCATAAGAAAAGAAAGCCCCATAAGCAGAAATTAAAGTCACATCTGGAAGACAGTGAAGAGACTACCTTGGCTGAAAAAGGGAATAGCAAGAAAAGAGCTTGGATAGGTAATGAAGAAATACATTATGGAAAGTCAGGATGAGGAGTTTAGACTCACTTGTGCAATAGGGAGCCATTGCAGGTTATGATCATGGAAGTGACATCATAAAAGCAGTGTTTTAGGAAGATTATTCTAGCAGTAGAATACAGGAGGGATTAGGGAACACCAAAAGGTAGCAACGTTTTAAAAGGAATTAATTACAAAAGACCGAAATTTAGGCAATGTGACAAGTAAATAGGGAGGCAGGGTGGTATTTTGGTAATAACATTCAACTGAGAATGTGGAGTCCCTGAGTCATGTTCTCAGCTGTACCAGTAATTCACCATGCAAACCTGGGTAAATCATGCATCACTCTGGGTTTCTTCATCTGCAAATGAATAAGTTAAGATGGCTTAAATAGTTACTGAAGTCATTTCAAATTCTCAGATTTTATGGTTTTTTGATATGAGAGGGCAGATCGCTTTTATCAACTATTTTTTAAAATCATACCATATAAATGGTTCCCTATTTTTGCCTTCCCCAATTCTTCCACTGATAATCTTTTTTTCCTCAGGCCTCACACAGGATTCTTTTTAAAACTCCTGTATTTATCATATCATCTTGTGTATTAATATATTGATGTTGGTGTCTTATTCTTCTCCTAGGGTGGAACCTTGAGGGCAGGGATCATCACTCATCTAAAGCACTGAATCATACAGTGAATACATGTTATTCACACAGTCAGTAGTCAACAGTTACTTAATAAATGTGGGCTGTGGTTTTACCCCTATGCAGACAGAGCTTCAAAGGATGTGCTAAAAAATGGGGCTGATATGTCATATGAGCAAATAATTTTAAAAAAACACATAATTTCTGTTTATTATTGGAATGAATTACATTTTTAGCATCAGCTTTGTCTTTCTATTTGTCTACAAAAAAGGTGAATTTTAATTTTAGCTGATGTTCTCTTAAAGTGAGTATACTCAAATACTTAAATGTATACATGATTTCATCTATTTAGGAATTTCCTAAAAAAAATGCACTTCACAGCTCCTATAAGCCTGCCCATTCTGTGGCACTTGTCCATGCCTTTCCAAAAGTTTGCTACAGATGTTACATTGAGCATAAATGCTCCAGACTTATTCTGAATGATAAGGTTGGGAAGGAATAATACATTGAGATATTTCATCTCAACATAACTAAAGAGTGGCTAATAGGGAATAACGATGTTAAATGTTAAATGTCAAAATCTAACTCCATGGGTCCCAAAGGGTTCTGTGGATAGCCTTCAGGGGGTCTGCAAACTTGGATGGAAAAATCACAACCTTTGCTTTTCTTTGGAATACTAAATATTTTAATGTATACATTATTTTTTTTTTCCATGAAGGAGACTACTGGTTTTTCCAGATTGTCAAAATGGTCCATAACATTAAAAAAAAATGGTGAGAAATCCCTGATCTAGTTAAATTTTCACATTGTGCTGATGAAGACTCTGGGCCCAGAATGGGGATTTCTAAAGCTAGGCAGGATTACAAACTAGATCTCCTGATTGTGTCTGTTACTCTTCCTACTATACTGCACTACCATCACCTAAATATAAAGTAGGAAGGACCAAGTTAATCCTAACCAGGGTGGCATAATAAGAAACAGTGTTGTATGTATGAAATGTTCTAAATTCTTTTAAAAGGGGCTTTTTAAAAGAGAGAATATTATTTTGGCAATTATTAAAATGAAATTTTCCTTATCTTCTTTCAGAAATGTCTTCAGATGTTTCATTAAAACCTAAGATTAGAACTTGAGAGCATTTCATAGTGCTTTACCTTGTAAAATTTCCATAGGATTCATGTGGGAGATGTGGCTACAGAGGGGAGACTGAGGAAGAAAGGCAATAAATAATTTAACCAATGTCAACAGCAAATTGTCTCTAAAAACTGGATAAAATACATACTTCCCAACTGCTTATCCAATAATCACTGACTACAGTATTCTATTTCAGCTCAAAAATGAAAATGAAAAAGGGATATCATTGCCAATCTTTTGTCATCTGACCATTTATGTGGCTATAAAAGTCATCTTTTCCTTTCCTCATTAAAAATTTTCAGAGATATCTAAGTGAGTTCATCATATGCACTCACAGGATGAGCTACATCACAAGGAAAGCAACTAAATCAAGTTTTCCAGCTGTTATTCATCAACAAGAAATGCAATATTTATTCTGGAAGAAGCAAACAACAGATGCATTTGCATGGTGAGAGTTCACCTGCTCCCTTACAGCATACGAAGTGAAATTCAATTTGCCCATTAATGAACAAAATGCCCCAGTCCATTTAAATTTGAGACTCTTTTGAAAATCGCTATTAATCTGTAACCTCCATAGTCCTTTCCAGGTCAGAAAACAACTAGCAAGTAATCATTTGGGATGCCTTGCTGGGATGGTCTACACATTTTTATACTTTCTGTTTCAACATTTTGTCCTCTCTTGTCACTCTTTGTAAAAAACAGCTTATTCATAATCACAGTTGACAATTTATTACTTCTCTAAAAGATGACATGAACTGTCTTTGATATTTATTTTCATATTCATGGTCATTTTCCATAAAATTGACACCCATAAGAAAGCTTCAGCTCTTCTGTAGCTCCATTTATCACCCATAAATGAGCATCTGAATTGGTACCAATAGGTTTTACACAATGATTGGAGTTTAGATGTTTTGCCTACCTAGTACTACTCTGACTTCTGGGCTTTACCAAGAGAAAACAAAAGTATTTGGGGGCGGGGAGTAAAGTGGAAAAAAATTTAATTCTAGTTGACTCTTCAAGATCAGATAGGAATAGAAGACAGTGTAAGTTATTTGGAGAATAACTGGCCAATTTATGGGCCATCTACGTTGTTTTAGAACCTGTTTTGCCTTGCTAGCTGCCTTTCACCCTTTCTCAGCCAGTGTTTCTAAAAATGGGGAAGTGTGGAGTGTAGAGATAGGATGGAAATCACATCAGTCATTTTTCCTCAGGAGAAGTTTTGATTAAACTTCACAGGAATAGCATCCTCAAAACGGGAAAGTAATGTGTTCAAGACAACTGTTCCAATGGAGTGTGGGAGTATGGGGCAGCAGTCTTTTGATGCACTGTGAGCATGGTATAAATTCAGAGGCAGGGATCTCTAAGCACCTGAAAGAGTATCTGAACTGGATTGGAGCTGCACGCAAAATCTTTTTTATCTTGACCTCATTTTTCTATAAAATTTACTGACTTTAAAGGTATCTCCCCAGTAACAACCCTCAGAGGTTAGGAATGGTCATTTCTGTTCCTCATTCTGTAGATATGGAATACATAACTGCTGGAGTGATTTAGCCACAGCTGCAGTTATAGGGCTAGAACTCAAATCCAGTTCTTTTGATTCAGAGTTCAGTCCTTTTTTTCTCCTCTTTCAGACTGTCTTCAGGTTTATAATACTGGATTTCCGAAGTTACCATACAAAGAAAGCTGTTGCTTGGATTCTAAGTTAGATCCCAAAAGAGACAATATATAGTGGAACCATGTTGAATCTGGATTTGATGACTTGGGGTTTTAAGTGTGACTCTTCTCACTACATCTGTGCCTTGATCTCTCCTTCTTCATTTATAAAATAAAGACTTTGACCTAGGGGACCTCTAAATCTCCATAAAGCTCTAAATTTATAATTCTGTGACCCTGTGATATCCCCAAAATGGTGAATTACAATTGAACCTTAGCTTACAGCACTGGGGACAAAGCACTCTCTCAACTCTCATGTTTCTCTTTGTGGGGTACACTCTCACCAGCCATACTTCCACAAGTGAGTGGCCTCTTTGGAGGAAACATTTTTCAAAATAATACCTTGGAGTTCTTTGAGCGGTTAGAGGAATATAGATAAAAAGGAACTATGGTTACAATCTATTGTGACTTTCACAAAGGCTCTAAAAGATCACTTGGATGATTATTTACTATCATAAAGCATAAATATCCACATTTGTGACATAGAACTTTAGATTTTCTGACAGGATTTAAAAACATGCTTTAGACATGGTAAACATTATGCCATGTTATTAAATCACTCATTCTATGAAATATAAAACATCATATAGAAAGCAAAACACCACGATCAAAAACATCCTCCAAACTCATAACCTCCAAAGAATGGAAAATGTGCCAAGTCTACGTTAAAGAGACAACTACAAAATAAGAAGACAAGTAGTGAGAAGGTAGAAAGCCTTATGAAACAACACCGGAGAGCCCAATCATCTTCCACCCTCTCCACAATGCATACCAGGTAGAGAGTCAGCCCAGCTAATCTGATAGACATATGTGAAAGTCTAGAAATCTACGTTAGACATTACCCAATCCCTACTTGTCACAAACTCAATCTCAATCTGTGTGCAAGAGAAAAAGGACTACAAGTCTAGCCATAGTCAGTTCCCCACAGATTGAATTATCATAGAGGAGGACCCCCAACCAGGTCCCTAAGCTATCCAAGAAGAGGAATCCAAGAAATTGAGTCTCCATGGTGTGTGAAGGAAAACAGATATAGGTCATAGCAGTAAAAAGAGGAAAAGTCAAAGAAGAGAAGCCAAAGACAATCTGCTGGGAATATAAGAAAGAGAATGACCAAAAAGTTAAAGGGAAAGGCTGGGAGGAATTGTAGCTCCCAAGCAAATAAACCAGTGGTTAGACTAATAAAGACGAACTGCCAGAGACCTCTTTTGGGAGAAGCTAAAACACTTGCTTCTTCATTCGATGCAACCATACAGTGTCCATACTTTGGCTATTTGCTGCCTTGCCTCCACCAATGCTGGTGCTGATCAGCTCTCCAAACCAGACCAGCAGAGGCCATGCCTGGGAGAATCTAAGCCATTTCACTCCATGCTCCTTAAGACTTAGAAAGTTTTTCTTTACTACAGCCAATTTTCTGTTCTGTCTCTGCTTCTGTAGTTCCATATCAAACAATGAGAAAAAGGACATATATTTACAATAAGATTTATATCAGCTCTTATAGTGGCAAACAACTTGAAACAGACTATATCCATCAACTGGAGATTGCTACACAAATTATGGTACACGAAAGTGATGTAATACTCTTATATTATAAGAAATAACAAAAGAGAGAGTTTCAGGGGAACCTAGAATACTTGAATGATATGAACAGGAAAAAATTGTCTTTAACTACTTTGCAAAGAAAAACAACTTTGAACCATTTAAGGATTCTGCAAGGATATATCATCATTTCAGAGGACTGTGGAAGCATACTATTCACCTCTTGATAGAGAAGCAATGATTCCAAGATAATACAACATATAAAAAGTTAAAATAAAAAAGGATTCGGTGTTTGGCTTATATATAAAAGGTCACTTTTTTAATGAGGGAAAATGGAAGAAGAAGGATACTTCTCAAGATTATGACTAGAGGGAGAATCCTTAACCAAACAAAGGGTAGAGGTGAAAAAAAATAATATAAACTTCTCTTATTACATAAAATCAAAATGTTTCCATGTGAAAAAAATATACACATGGGATTTTACAGGAAACTAATAGGTGGAAATGTTTATGTCAACCATTTGCAATAAAATTCTTATATCCATGATGGATAGATGATGGTGGCACAGTAGACAGAGTCTTAGGCCTGGAGTTAGGGAGACCTCAGTTTGAATCCAGCTTGGATAAATCACTTAAGCCTGCTTGCCTCGGTTTCCTCATATGTAAAATGAGCTGGAGAAAAAAATGGTAAGCTGCTCCTGTGTCTTTGCCAAGAAAACCCCTAATGGGGTCATGAAGAGTTAGACATGATTGAAACGACTGAACAACAACAAATAAGAAAAAAAGACAAGCACATGAGACTAAGATTCACAATTTAAAAAATGATCAACAAGTAGGATCAAACAATTCTTAAAGTATTGCAAATTACTAACAACCATAAGAGAATCCTCCAAATCCCTAATGATTAAAAAAATAAATATAAAGAACTGAGATTTCACTTCATAATCAGTAAATTTTTTAAGGTGAAAAAAGTCAGAAATAATCTGTGTTGGAAGGGTAAGAGGAAGATGAGGAAAATCACTAGTATGAACCACAGCTACTAAGATCAGGAAGAGAATATTCTCTCTACCAAAATCCTCGGCACTCCCAAATAGTTCAAATTCAGAAGTAGATATGGTTAATCAATGGAATAGTACTCAGAGAGATCCACTTGCATCAACCCTACGTAGCATAGTGTTTTGCACATAGTAATGCTTTTGTATTCATTCATTCATTGGGATATGAAATGATCCAAAGATTTCAGAAAACAATTTGGCTTTTTGGATAAAATTGCTAGAATGCCCATACTCTTTGACCCATAACCACATTACTGGGTATTTTTTCTAAGGAGGTTAAAAAAATTAAAGATTATACACGTATTTCATTTTTAAGGCAGAATTAAACTGGAAACAAAGTGGTTGTCCATCATTTTGAAAGTAGCTAAACAAATTTTAATTAAATTATATTAATTTAATTTAAATGTAAGAAAGAGGAATACATTCTCACACCTGAAGTTGCATTATAATGGAATGATCATTAAAAGTATTGATCAAAAAGTATAAAGGCTAGATCACTGGAACAGACTTAATAAGCAAAAATTGGAAATAAATTTAGTAGAACAGTTTTTGATAGGTACAAGGATATAACTTGAGAAAAACTTCTTATTAATAAGAACTGGGGATGCCACAAAGCAATTTAGTAAAAAAATTAATTTAGTATGTTTTAAGAATATAACGGAATATTATTACACTATAAGATATGATGACAATGAAGAATTCAGAAAAACATAGGAAAATTTGTATGAACTGAAGCAGAATTTAATTACAGAACCAGGAAAATAATATACATCAATACTATAACAATGTCAGCAAAGAGCAAAATGAAAGTGAATACTGTATAAATGTTATAATTAATCAACACTCAGGAAATATTGTTGTGTTCATTCTTTGTTTCTGAAGAGGACCATGACATCAGAGAAATGATGACATGACTTGCACTGGACTTTGTTTTGAGTGAAGGAGGGCTGTGCAGGTCACCAGCCTCACTTTTCCCTCCTGAGCCATCTGGATCCAATGACCAGATACTCATCAGGATGACTGGAGATGGCCCAGGTTGCAACGGGACATGTTGGCCTTTTAGGCTAAGGTCTTTTCAGTACTCACTTAAAGTGAGGTAATGCCCATTCAGTGAATAAGCCTCTTTAAAAGATAGTCAGGGGATGGCCCCTTTAATAGAAAAGAAAATAAACAGATAAATCACTTTGGGAGGGGCAGGAGTAGTAATGGTGGTGGTGGTGGTGGTGGTTCTGGGGGCGGTGGAAGTCGGAATGATAACAGTAATAGTTGTTACTTATCATATTGTTACTTATCATCATCATTATCACATTGTCAAAGGCAGCATGGGAGTCTATGAAAAAGACCCAGATTTAAATCTTGCTTCTGATATATAGGGCTGAGTGTGCCTGAACAAGTCATACATCCTCTAAATGCCCTCAGACAACTTTCTCACTGGATAAAGTCTTCAATGTGGAAGGAAGACCTGGTTGAAAAGTCCTCTAGCACTTGTTGGATGACTGACTCTGAGCTTATTGGATAAACTCTCTAATCCTCTGTTTCTTCATTTGGAAAAAGAGGGGACTTGATGGACTAGGTGGCCACTGAAGTCCCATCCAACTCTAAATCTGTGATCCCCTAATACTCTATATGTTAAGAGCAGGTACCCAGAGCTGTATTGGTAGAAGTTTATTTTAACAATGAAATCAGGGAACAAACAAAAAGAAAAAAATAAACTGTGGCATTATTTTCAGAAGACAATCTTCTACATAGGTCTTCAGGAATTATTCAGTGGAAAGAGAGAATAAAAAATTTCATAATCCTAAAATTACAAAAAAAAAAAGCTTTAGCAACCACCTGTACCTGTTTAGCTCCCAGCAATGATTAGGAACACTAAGTACGTTAAATAAAGTTAAACATTGCTGTACATTTCAGTACCTATCTGATTAATGACATCAGTAGTGACAGATAGTTGCAATATGGAATACAATGTTTATATGTAAATAGTGCATCAGTCATTTAGACCCAAATTTACCTCACTCCCACACAAACCTGGTGTCAGGTTTAGTGTTTTTCCCTGTAAATTATAGAAATGCTAAATATTGAATATGATATGGTGAAATCTTCCTAGAAATGAAAGACAAAAATTCCAAAGTTTTTCAACCCATCCTTCCATTGTTTTTGGAATCATAGATCTCAGAGTTAAAGGAGACCTACCTAACCAGTTAGTCCAACCTACACTTGAGCAAGTCTCCTCTATAATATGCTTAACAAGTTCTCATCCAGATTTTGCTGAAAAGCCTCCAGTGAGGAAAAGCTCACTACCTCCTTAGGCAGTCAATTCCACTTTTGTTTATTTCCAATTGTCAGGAAGTTTTGCCTAAAGTAGTCTCTTTGCAACTTCAACCCAGCATCTCCTGGCTCTGACCTCTGGAGCCAATGCAAACAAGTCTATTCCTTCTTCCTTCTACTCTTCCTTCCTCTAAGTACTACAAGGCTGCTAACCTGTTTCTTATTCGGATGTCTTCTCTTTTCTAGGACTCTTTGTGGACAGTCATATATAAAGCAATGATCACAGTTTTTCAAAAGGTTCCTGACATTCACAAATCTCTCACCAAGTGAATTTATGACTATTTATCATGACTCAGGCAAACTAACTTCCCCTAACCTTATCTATCAATTTTCTTTTCATCCTCCAAAAACAAATTTCCTGATTCTTGCCATCTCAATTGGCTTGGCCATCTACATATTTCATAAGCATTTACTGATATCTATGTAGATAGCCTGGGAAGTTTCTCACAGTTTTAAAGAGAGACAATCTTTCCTGCAGTGTCAATGGTTATTTTTCATCTTTTCTCTTGAGGGCAGTGGAGGCCTGTATTTGACAACCTTTTCCAAGCTCACCATAGATATTCACACACAAGATGATATGAAAAAACAGAAATGCAGAGGAAAGAAAGGTGTGTGTGTGTCCACATGTGTTTCTAGCGACAATATGGAAGCAACATAGGTCTTCAAACAATCACAAATTGCTTCCAACACAGTTATTTCATTCACTCATATCCAGATGGAGGAGAAGCAGAGTTTTAAGGATTCTCATCCGAAGTAAGAAAGCTCAGTATAATATATGACCAGATAGATGATCAAAGACCTAGAGATTAAATGGACTTAAGAGGCCATCTGGTACAACTCATTCATTTTATAGATAGAAAAACTAAATGACAGTGAGAAAGGTTAAGCATCTTGCCCAAAGTCACAAAGGAAGCAAACAGCAGGGACAGATTTTTGGACTCAAGTACTTTTTACTTGCTTTTACGTGCCGTCTTTCTCTAATATGACTATAAGCCTCTTGAGGGCAAGAACCATCTTTCTTGTTATTTTATCTCCATCTATCGTAGTGCCTGGCACACAGATGGTGCTTAATAAATGTTTATTATAATATATGCTGGAGCCAGCAATCATTTTATTGAACAATTATGTCTTAAGACAATTATATTTAACATGCAATATAGCTCACATAAATATTGTGCCTTTTTAAAATTAAATGACAAATTTATTTTTAGTCTTCAACATTTATTTCCATAAGATTTTAAGTTCCTAATTTTCTCCCCATCTCTCCCCTATCCCTACCCTGAGATGGCATACATTCTGATTACCTCTTCCCCCAGTCTTCTCACCCTTTTGTCACCTCCACTCTTATCCCTTTCCCCCTTACTTTTTTGTAGGGCAAGATAAATTTCTATACCCCATTGCTTGTATATCTTATTTCTCAGTTTCATGTATAAACAATTTTTAACATTTGTTTTTGACACTTTGAGTTCCAAGTTCTTCCCTAACTTAACTCTCCACCTCCCCTCAATGACAAGGCAAGCAATTCAATGTAGGTTATATATGTGTAGTTACGCAAAACATTTCCATAATACTCATGTTGTGAAAGACTACTATATTTCCCTCCATCCTATCCTGCCTCCCACTTATGATATTTTCTCCTTTGACCCTGTCCCTTTCCAAAAGTGTTTGCTTCTGACTACCCCCTCCCCCATTTGCCCTCCCTATCAGCCTCCCCGCCCCAATCCCCTTCCTCCTTACTTTCTTGTAGGATAAGACATCCAATTGAGTGTGTATGTTATTTCCTCCTTAAGTCAAATATGATGAGGGTAAGGTTCATTCATTCACTCTCACCTTCCCCCTCTTCCACTACATTGTGATACCTTTTTCTTGCCTCTCTTATGTGAGATAATTTACCCCATTCTATCTCTCATTTTTTCCTCCAAAAATATTCCTCTTTCATCCCTTAATTTTATTTTTAGCTATCATCCCTCCATATTCAATTTACCCTATGCCCACCCTCCCTCCCTCTCCCATCTGCTCTCTCTCTCTATCTACCTATATTTCCTCCAATGACCCTAATACTAAGAAAGGTCTCATGAGTTACAAATATCATCTTTCCATGTTGGAATATAAGCAGTTCAACTTTAGTAAGTCTCTTATGGTTTTTATTTCCTGTTTATTTTTCCATGCTTCTCTTGATTTCCTGTATTTGAAAGTCAAATTTTATATTCAGCTCTGGTATTTTCATCAAGAATGCTTGAAAGTCCTCTATTTCACTGAATATTCATTTTAACCCTAAAATATTATATTCAGTTTTGCTGGATATGTGACTCTTAGTTTTAATCCTAGCTTTTCTGACCTCCAGAATATCATATTCCAAGCCCTTTGATCCCTTAATGTAGAACCTGCTAGATCTTGTGCTATCCTGATTGTATTTCCACAATATTAATATTGCTTCTTTATGACTGCTTGCATTATTCTCCTCTTGACTTGGGAACTCTGAAATTTGGCTATAATATTCCTAGGAATTTTCCTTTTGGGATCTCTTTCAAGAAGCTATCAGTGGATTCTTTCAATTTCTATTTTACCCTCTGGTTCTAGGTATTTTCCTTGATGATTTCTTGAAAGATAATGACTAGGCTCTTTTTTTGATCATAGCTTTGAAGCAGTTCAATAATTTTAAATTCTTTCTCCTGGATCTATTCCCCAGGTCAGTCATTTTTTCCAATGAGATATTTCAGACTGTCTTTTATTTTTTCATTCTTTTGGTTCTATTTTATAATTTCTTGATTTCTCATAAAGTCATTAGTCTCCATTTGTTCCATTCTAATTTTGAAGAAATTATTTTCTTCAGTGAGCTTTTGGACCTCCTTTTCCATTTGACCAGTTCTGCTTTTTAAGGCATTCTTCTCCTCATTGGCTTTTTGGACCTCTTTTGCCATTTGGGTTAGTCTATTTTTTAAGGTGATATTTTCTTCAATTTTGGGGGGCTTCTCCTTTAGCAAGCTGTTGACTCATTTTTTCATGATTTTCTGTCATCACTCTCATTTTTCTTCCCAATTTTTCCTCCACTTCTCTTATTTGATTTTCAAAATCCATTGTGAGCTTTTCCATGGCCTGTGACCAATTCCTATTTTTATTAGAGACTTCTGATGTAGGAACTTTGACTTTGTGGTATTCTTCCAATTGTATGTTTTGAACTACTTTGTCACCAAAGTTAGATTCTTTTGTCTGAGTGTCTTTTGTGCTGTTTTCTCATTGTCCCAGCCTAATACTTGATTTTCTGTTTGTCCAAGGTAGGACTCTACTTCCGCTGGGAGTGGGGGAGGATGTGGGTGTGGTTATACTGCCCCAGGCTTCAGGGGGTTTGTATCAGCTGCTTGATCCCCCACAGCTGACAGTGATTCAGTCCTCTGATGCCTCCTCCCACCCTGTCTGTGCTGTCCCCAGTCTGTGCCAACAGAGCCCATGCTGGACTTTGGCTGTTCCCAGCCCAGTGGGATATACCCTTCCTGTAGATCTTCTAGGTTGTCTTGGGCTGGAGATTAGTTTCACTCTGTCATTTTGTGGGTTCTGTAGCTCTGGAATTTGTTTAGAGTAACTTTGTACAGGTATTTGGAAGGGTTTGGGAGAGAGCTCAAATAAATCCCTGCTTTTGCTCCACCATCTTGACTCCCCCCCTAGTATTGTGCTTTTTAAAGCTTAAAAAAAATCTTATTATAAAATATTCTTCACAATAAGGAAGATCATGCAAATGCTATTGATTCCATATTAGAGAAGAAATACATTCACAAGATTCAACCCTGTCTCCTAACTTTATTACTTTTTAGACTGTTTAAGACTATACAAAAGTGGAATTTTTCAGAAATTCAGGTAAACTATAAAAAGCTGACTGAATAGTTTCAAAGTTTATATGGTCCTTGGATTGTTTTTCAGTTCACTAGAATTAGGCTGTAGGTTCTAAAATATTTAATCTCCTAGTTTGGGGGCTTTTTCTTTTCTTTTACAAAAATCATTTCACACATTCCTCAACTGAAACAAGATAACTAAAGCAAAGCTGACTTTTAAAAAGGAAAAAGGAGGGATACAGGAATATTGTACACAAAAGATGGAATTACTTTTCCCTTTAAATATTTTCTTAGTACTTATTTAGTAAGCTCACATGTAAACAATCTATAAATTAGAAAGTAGGAGTGAGGAATTAGGAAACATGATTGAAGCAAAAGGGAGAGATTTATACTTTAGAAAGACAACACAAATTGTAATAATCCTATGCTAAGTAAAATGAGAATGGCAGAGTCAGGGTGTGGTTAGTCAATCAATCAATCACTAAACATTTATTGAACCTCTCCTTTGAGCAAGTACTGTGCTAGGTCTTATGGGTAAAAAGACAAAAATGAAACTCTCTGTCCTCAGGGAGTTTATGTTCTTTAAAGGGAGTCGATGTCTCTGTCTCTGTG